>NC_133497.1:8448168-8450112 GCF_025370935.1 Choristoneura fumiferana | reverse complement strand
TCCTATATCTCTCAACAACAGTAATTTGCTATGGGCGCCGTCTAGTCTAGACCGGCTTAAAACATTCCATGTCGTAGGGGTGAAAAACACGCCTGTATGACCTTGGTCTATAATTAAGGTGCTGCTTGTATGTAGGGGTAACCTATGGAACTAGTAAACCGATGGCAGAAATTCTTTTACTAATAGATAGCTACATTAGCCAGTACTCGTTTTCAACCAGCGATATGCTATACGTCTATTGGTGTTCTAGACATTACATTTTTTTATTGAAATACACTAATCTAGTTTGTATTACAATGATAGATAAGTAAAATGTATAAAAACCTTGAATGCATTAAATCTGGCAGTTGAGTTTGTTTACTTTTAGTTAAATACGATCCAAACCAGAGACCGTATTGCCTAACTAACGTTTCTGACGCTCGAATGCAATCAAATGATAGTTTTTATGCAAATCTGTCATTTGATTGCGATCGCCAGGGTCAGAAACGTCAGGCAATACGGCTCTGGTAACAGATAATTTTTCAGAGTAACTTTATGAACAATAAGTCAAGGTTTAATTTTTTGACCTATTGATTTTAGATACGAGTTTTTTTTATTAATTAGTGACAATATGTATTTTTTGTTGTATTTTACTAACATGTGTATGTGTTATTGCTGTTATAAATATTCTTTCTTTCTACATTACTATCCGTGGATCGGCAAACACAGCGTAGAACATCCATCATCGAGATGGACGGTTGACCTCGGTGGATGCAGGCGTTCAACGGAAGCAGCTGAAGTTTTATAAGGCTCCGTTACCAACAGAGATGTGCGAGGATGTGTTACGAGGAATGTGTTTCTCATGAACCAATAGGAACGCTTCATTTACCTCGCCTCGCTCCGCTCAGCTGTTTTCACCAGAGATTTTTTGGCCTAAAAGCCGTAGAACAGGGTAATTGCCGTGGCAACTGGCAACACTGACTTTGAACTGGCAGAGAGCATGCTATCAAACAGCATGTGTATCGGAGTGTGTTTTGAGCATGCTTATTTAGAGCATACTTAAAACTAAAACATGCTCATAAGCATGCTTAATAACATAATGGTAGTAACGAGCAATGTAACAGTAGCTTAAGACTATGTACTTAATACGAAGTACGTAGTAGTAAGTAGGGACAGTCGCGATCGGCGATCGAACCAACGCCCCGTGAGTTCACCGGTCATTGGACTGCGCGGGCGTCTGAGGTCTAGGGCTAGGTCTTTAGTACCTAATAATACCTACAGCTAAACCTTAACGCCTACGCGTATCGACACCAACAGTTATGCGTCTAAGGCCCGGCTACACGGAACAACTTACATGCGCAAACGGCTTGTGCAAAACTGTATGGCGTCCAAAAGCCATTTGAGCGGTATACCGTTTCGCCGTCTCAACGCACATGCTTGCTTGTGCAAATTGAATTTCAGTTACGGCCCTAACTTAGGGTGACACCGAACGTGAGCATCAGTAGTGCCACCTATAATAAATCTTAAAACTGTAGCAGATTGCATAACCGCCACTAATCTAATCTAATACCTTTAAACTAAACTATTTTTTTTTTATTATTTGAGTTTTACCTATAATATCCGCCCCAGGTGCCACCCATGCTTGCAACGCCACTGAACGCAGGCAAACTACATTGCTAGAGCCACAAAATACAGTACAGGTGCGTTCCGGATGCAAGAGGTCCGTTCCGCAGGACGCGGCCAATTGGGGCCGCGGCGGAAGCGCGGGAAGATGGCGGATCCGCCATTTTGGAATTTTAAATTCGAACGTTCCGTTTTGCTAGTTCAGATGCGAAAGGATTTAGATTATTCATTTTTATTTTAACACTAGTCATAAGCCACAAAGGTTTTTAGTTCAATTAATACTTCGCAGGCTTACTCAAACTGGTCGCGACCCTTGGGGGTCGCTATTCGACGGTAGGGGTT
>NC_133497.1:8416440-8448126 GCF_025370935.1 Choristoneura fumiferana | reverse complement strand
AAAAAAAACAAAAAATCAAAAATCATTTATTCAGTAAATAGGCCGCAATGGGCACTTTTACACGTCATTTTTAAAACTACCAGCGCTTTCGGAAAGACCATCATTGCCAAGAAGAATGCGCCGCAAGAGAAACTGGCAGAAAGTCATTTTTTCAACATAAAATAATTACAAATAAAATACTTAAAACTACAGTATACAATGAAATAAAAGAAAATACAAAATAATAATAATAATAATACAGGATGTATGGGGTCCCTTAGTTACAAAACTAAACTCTAAACTATAATCTACGTTCAGTGGAAGTGTAGACTGCTTCCACCGTCATAATTTAAAAAAAAAAAATTATAATAATAATATTTAATTCTGAATTTACATTTCAGGTCAAGTAACCATTAAACTTTTGGATTCCGAAGGCAAGCTCACGTCTGCCGCCCCAAAGTTAGCTCACACGAACTCATGTCATGCTCTGAAAGCAGAGCGGTACCGAGTGCATGGTATTGCTTCCGTTCCCATAAGCTCTATGGGATCGTCTTGGGAGCTTCGACGTCGCGGGCCTGTGACTAGAAATTAAACTAAAAATATACACGTTTAAAATCCATAAGCTTAACAATATACAGCCTTAAATATAGCAAGGGATGTATAAAGTCCCTGAGTTAATAATAAAATTACTATATAGCAAGGGGATGTAGAAAGTCCCTGAGTTAACAATAAATAAAATTCCTAATCTAAATAATTCAGAGATGTATATAGTCTCTGAATGTCAAAGTAAACTAATTTAATTAACCAAATTATACAATCTTCAGAGGTGTAAAAAGCCTCCAATGTCAAAAACTTAAAATAATTATTAAAATAAAGAAATGGAGATGTATAAGGTCTCCAAATGTCAAACCAATAAATATTTTTAAATTAAATTCTGCAACGTGGACAACGGCAACAGAACCAGAAACTAGACACGAAATGCGCCGGGACACTGCCAAGTCACACTTCACAACACTTATTTATACACCGACATAAAAACACACACATACACAAACACGAATACATCACATCACACATCAACATCCTAAATTTCATCGGCTTTCAGTTTAGGCCATGTCGCATCATCACATAAGTACTCCTCAACTTTATAGTAAGCTTTCTTCAGAAGTGCACTCTTTATGTATTCTTTAAAAGAGTTGTGTGGCAATTTCCATGCTTCTACAGGAACTTTATTGTAAAATCTCACACAGTTTCCCACAAAAGATTTGCTTACTTTCCGTAAACGGAATTTTGGAACGGCAAGCTTGTGCTTATTACGAGTATTGATATCATGTACGTCTGACACTTTTTTAAAGGACTCGATATTCTTGTGTGTATACAATATCACATCATGTATATACTGTGAAGCTACTGTGAGGATGTTTATCTCCTTGAAGCGTTCTCTTAGTGAATCTCGGGAGCCAAGGTTGTAGATAGACCGGACTGCCCTCTTCTGTAGAATGAAGATAGTTTCTATGTCGGCTGCCTTGCCCCAAATCAGCATACCATAGGACATTATGCTGTGAAAATAACTGAAATAAACTAGCCGGGCAGTTTCAACGTTGGTAAATTGTCTGATTCTTCGTACAGCATAGGCGGCAGAGCTCAATCTACCAGCAAGACCAGAAATATGCGGGCTCCATTGTAAATTACGATCCAACGTAAGACCAAGAAAAACAGTCTCATGCACAAGTTTCAGATTCTCTCCGTTTAAGGAAATAGTTGTTTCAAACTGTCTCACATTAGGCAACGAAAATTTTATACACTTAGTTTTAGCTGCATTTAGTAATAAATTGTTAGCGGTGAACCAGTTTAGCGCCTCTGCTAAAGTCTCATTGATGTGGGTTGGATCTTCTTGTTGCCTGTTTATTTGAATATCAAAGAAGTATCATCTGCAAACAATACTATGTTACATTTCTGTTCTAGCAAGTGGGGCAGGTCATTTATATATACTAGAAAGAGAAATGGACCCAAATGGAGCCTTGTGGAACTCCAAGCTTCACCGCTGAGCCAGCTGACTGCGTTCTATTTATGTCCACTTTTTGAATTCTTGGCTGAGATAAGACTTAACCAGGTTAAGTGCTTTAGCTGAAAGTCCATAGTGTTGAAGTTTGCGGATAAGCGTCTCATGCTCCCGCAATCGAAGGCCTTGGAGGGTCGCAAAATATCCTTGATCTTGCGAATTTTCCCATGCATCATAAATGTACTTCATGAGACTTGCGGCTGCATCTGTTGTCGAACGGCCTTTTGTGAAACGAATGTTCAGGGTTGTCACAAAAAGTAGTAATATGCAAGTACGTTCCTATATAAGGTTTGTAAAAATTAATGTGGGTATAATTATGTACCTGCATTCATAACTGCTTATAGTCCATTCAGGATAACATTGGACTCTAGAAGGTCGCAGAAGAAGGGTTTCATAACATTTTTGTGAAGTCGTAATAATGATGACGATGATGAATAAAAGAAGTAAGTAATACGATGAAGTCGTAATTTTGTTTAGTTTGTAAGTAGATATTACTTAATATCGATGCCTTAGTTCACACTTATACCGAGTCGCGATTGTCGGGAATTAAAAAGCGAATTGCCGCGCGGCGGTGGCGTTCTGTTTCTTTTTGATGATGCGGCCACAGTCGCGCCTAGCAAGCAACCGCTCACAGTCGGCCACGCCCCTCTCCCCCGCACCGCACCTCATCGTTACTCTGTCTAGACGGCCGAGTTTAGTGACTTTAAGTTCTTAGACTTTGACCGAGAGAAGCTTGAGATAAATAGAGTATGTCTTCGTACGCAATACTTCGCTCGCAGCACCAGCTTTGCCAAACTGTCATCCAGTTACATTTTTTATACTCGACTGCCCTAGGCTATCTCCGTATTAAGGTTTGAATTAACGGTCAAATTGTAACACACGTTTCGCAGTATTTCGAACACAAATGGACTAAAAATATCTACATTTACATGTATTAGCGGTATTTATTGTTTTTATTATAGAAGTTAACACAATTTTAGTTTCGTTGTTTCATTTAAAAACATGTGCAAATTTTACCGTTAAGTTTTAAATGGCGTATAGGCATAGTATAGATTGTTTCTCGACCATATAATATGTAATAGTAGGTAATTTGTATATATTTATGAAAGAAGTGTCGGACAAACTAATCGGCGTATCTGGCGACCAAAGAGCAGGCTTTTTCTTCGCCCAAAGACTGAGCCTTGCAGTGCAACGAGGCAACGCCGCTAGCGTCTTAGGTACAATGCCCCGCGCTGCGCTGCCTTTGGAAGAGGAAGCCCGTTTTAGTTAATTTTATATTTGTATATGTAGGAATATCATTTTTAAGGCACCAAATATATTAGTTTCGATCCGCTATTCGAGATTGCAAATGTGAGTGTTGAGTATTTAGCGCCATATCATATATATGGCTCTATTTGGACAACTGACTGACCGTACGCCTTCGAATAATTTTCATTTTTACTAAAATGAAACGAATGTTCATCTGGATACTGCATGGTATAACTGTACCAATTGCCAAAACTACACGAAGTGTTCCCCCTGTTTAATTTTCTCACCCTTAGGGGCTGGTTTTCAACATATAAATAACTAACTATAATGGGCCACTTGACACCAATTGACCTATATATGTATGCGATATGAGGTATCATTTGGCAAGAAAGAAAGATGAAGCGTTTACTCGAATGCACATTCCTTTAGTGAGCTGTTTGGTAGCTATGAAAATGTTTACTTAAAGCCACTGCCATAGACAGCAATAAGGCAATCAACATCAGCACCTTCATGGTATAAATTTAATTGCATATCATCAGTATGTAAATGCCTTATAATTAATTCAGTAGTCGCTTTATCTTGACATAAGTGTATGTTTTCCCCAAAATATTAAATTAAAATTAAATTGGTTTTCGTAGACGAATAACTAATTGCTTTATAATCATAACTTTGGCGGGTTCACAAAAACAAAAAGGTCACGCATAATATTAAGGCGCTCATCACACTGTCGCCACATCTCGCTGCGTAGTGACGAAATTGAAAGAAAGAAAGAAAGAAAGAAAGAAACATTTATTCGTGACAAACATAAGAACAATGGAAAAATAAAATAAAGAAAAATATACTTTTATGTATGCCACGAAATGGTCCCAAATCAGCAATCTGCCGGTCTTGCGAACGGCGCTGGTCTTCCTTTGGGACCATCGGGGTCATCATACATTAAAAAAAATTACATCATTAAAATTGGGTGGTATCCTGGGAAAAAAACCGGTCAAATGCGAGTCGTACACGCGCACGAGGATTTCCGTATCATTATCTATACAACATTAGACAATAGAAAAAACGGCAAAAAATCAAGTTAGTTGTATGGGCCCCCTTAAATATTTAAAGTGATTATACGACTAAAGATTCTGTGAATATTTCAAGCATCTAACCTGTTGCCGTAATTAATATCAACCAAAAAACGGCAAAACAATCACGTATGTTGTATGGGAGCCCCCCTTAAATATTTATTTTATTCTGTTTTAAGTATTAGCTGTTATAGCGGCCATAGTAATACATAATCTGTGAAAATTTCAAGTACCATTATTTTTTTTATACAAATCAATATTCTACAGTCAAAGTTAAAAACTACTGCGCACCGCAGCGGGATTCTGCATCAGTGTGATACCGCCTTAGACGCCAATCTTTTTAAATGTATAACCACCTATTTTATTTTTAATTGCGTTAATTGTGAAACGGCCAAGGTCGCAATAATATAGGTTTTGTAAAAATCTCGTCAACATTATATTAATGTGTATAAAATTATAATTTTTATGACGTTTGTGGGTCGATTCGATAGCTTGGGTGTGGCTGGTCCACAGACTACTCAGAAAATGAGCTGGTCCAAGAAGATCTTTCGTCACAGGCACGAGATAAAAAAATATATAAAGAAAAGGAAAGGTCGTTGGAAGCACAAAACAGATAGGTACAGATGTCAATCTACATACAAAGTGCGCTCGAGCAACGCACACATAGACACTGCTCACGGACACGATATCTCGGACCGGTTGGGACCAGTGCGAGCGCGAGTGCCTCCGCTTGAGACACGCGTCTGTGAACTTTTTTCTGCAATAATGGAGCAACAAAAAAAAGAAGTTATTATGATACATAACTGTTCAGTGGACGGTTGTTTAAATTCAACATTAAACGGTGAGTTGTCTTTTTAACCGACTTCAAAAAAGGAGGAGGTTATCAATTCGGTTTTTTTTAAGCTACCAGCAATGATATTAAAATTAAAATATTTTAGTTATTATTAAATTATATTTCCATTCCTCCCGTTTCATTCTCAACAATAAGTCAAACAACTAGATGCGAGTGCCACTACCACGATAGTTTTTTGGTGCATAAGCCATAGTTGACAACCTTAGAGTGACTGCCGAGCGTAGGTATAAAAAACCGGCCAAGAGCGTGTCGGACACGTCCAAAATAGGGTTCCGTAGCCATTACGAAAAAATTAAGTAATATTTTTCTAAGGATTTCGTATTTTATATGGAATCTTCCAAGTTTAGGTATATTTTATACCTTAGGCTGCTATTTACTCATAAACTATTAATAATTCTCAAGCAAACTTAGCCGTTAGTTTTCCTTGAAAGTTTGATATACTTACTACCATCCTGATTTTTATAAAAAATTTCCACCCACCAGTTTAGATTTTAGAGCGGGGGGGGGGGGCGCTCGATTTTAGTGAAAATTTTCACTTTAAAGTTGAATATTTCGCAAACATATGACTGAATCGAAAAATCGTTTTAGCAACCCCCTAATGGTTAAAATACCTATCCAACGATACCCCACACTATAGGGTTGGATGAGAAAACAAAAATCACCCCCACTTTACGTCTATGGTAGATATACACTTAAAAAATTTTTTTTTCATTTTTTGTTGTAACATTTTGTCGGCATAGTTTAAATATAATATCCGTGCAAAATTACAGCTTTCTAGCATTGATAGTCCCTGAGCAAAGCCGCGGACGGACAGACAGACAGACGGACGGACATGGCGAAACTATAAGGGTTCCGTTTTTGCCATTTTGGCTCCGAAACCCTAAAAATGAAGCACATACATGTGATTGACTTCTGTCCCTTTCTGTTTTGTGTTGGAAGGGCCCAGACTAGGTAGTTACCGTCGTTACATGACATGTTCTTGGGTGCGCGACCTCAACTTTGGTGGATAGATAGAAGTATTCACGTGTTAATGACCGGACTGGCGACGGCGAGGTCGCCGGTTCACATCTGGGTGGTGCTTACGAATTATGAATAATTAATTTATTGAATAAGACGTTACTTTGCGGAGGAACTTTGAACTGAAACATTTTTTCAAGAAATGTGTGTTCATGCAGTTCCTCGACCTCCACCCACACTGTAAGAACTCATTTCATATGTTTAACATTTGGTAGCATGGTGAACGGTTGGGTAGCTCTATTAGATGAGCTCAGTTGAGTTCGAAACGCGTCAATGTAGTGTGGTCGTGGTGATAGATGGGTTTGTTTGTGTGATTTGTGTGTGTTCTTACAGTGTGGAGGTGGAGGAACTGCATGAACACACATTTCTTGCATAAGCGTAGCTATCATAAGGTCGCGGGTGAGCAAAGTTATTGTTTCTGTTTATTTTTTTTATTATTGATGAATATTCTAAATATATATTGATATATATTGATTGCTTTGTTATTATAATAACGACATCTCTTGTCCGGGTGAGCGGTTAGTTTCAATGGAGTGCTGAAAGTTTCTCGATGAGGGCTACAGCATAGATGTCGCTAGTGTCGCTGCTTAAGTGACTAAATAAGAAAACAAACAAGCTGAGATGTGTGGTGCATAGGATAAATTCGTGTCTGCATCACTGTCCATTGGTGGTGTAGTGGTATAGCACGTGGCACGGAATGCCGAGGACCTGGGTTCGATCCCCAGCGCTGGTCTTATTTTTCTGGTTTTTCTATGCGTATATTTCAATAATAATAACATTTTATTTAAATTAGTTTTAAATATTATTGATTATAAATATGTATGTTAGTCTGTAAGGTATTTATTGTATGGGCCAAGTTGCCCGAAATAAATGAATTATTATTATTATATTTCACTTTGTATTTTCGATAATTATTCTAAATATCGTCGAGTAGGTACAGTCACCTGCTTATATCTGCCACAGAGGAGTGTGCTAAATATCTGACACCTCCCAGCCCTAGTGTCATGATATTTATGAACTCTTTCTTGTGCCAGATATTTGTGCTGGTGTGGTTGACTGTAAGAACAGTCGAGTTCATAAACTTTTGAGCAAAAATTTGAACAAAAATATCTGAACACGACTCTATTATTAACGGCGTAGAATGACTCTTAATGAGCACCACAACACAATAGTAAGCGATAGGAGGTACACAGAGAGAAATTTACTCACTCTCTGGCCCATAAACTATCTCTACTCTATGCCAAAAATCAAGTCGATCCGTCGCTCCGTTTCGACGTGAAAGAGGGACAATATACAAACAAACACACACACTTTCGCTTTTAATATTAGTATGGATATAGTATAGTATAGTATGGATAATAATACGTGATAATACTAGAGTTTACCCGCGGCTTCGCACGCGTAAATCATTAGATACATACAGCAGTGACTTGAAATTCCGGGATATTACTAAATTCCCGTGGGAATTCCCGAAAATTACGAAGCCGTGGTGGCCTAGTGGTTTGACCTATCGCCTCTCAAGCAGAGGGTCGTGGGTTCGAACCCCGGCTCGCACCTCTGAGTTTTTCGAAATTCATGTGCGGAATTACATTTGAAATTTACCACGAGCTTTGCGGTGAAGGAAAACATCGTGAGGAAACCTGCACAAACCTGCGAAGCGATTCCAATGGTGCGTGCGAAGTTCCCAATCCGCACTGGGCCCGCGTGGGAACTATGGCCCAAGCCCTCTTGTTCTGAGAGGAGGCCTGTGCCCAGCAGTGGGACGTATATAGGCTGGGATGATGACACCGTGTTTTCATTGACGTTGCATTAAAAACAACCACCCCAAATTTCTGTGGGAATATTGGCATAATAAGCAGCCTGTATTCGTTGCTTAGAACAAAAGGGCCACAAATAAAAAAATATATTTTTTTTTCAATCGCAATAATTGCATTGTAAATGCTACGAGTATTAACGTG
Source organism: Choristoneura fumiferana (assembly GCF_025370935.1). NCBI lineage: Eukaryota > Metazoa > Arthropoda > Insecta > Lepidoptera > Tortricidae > Choristoneura > Choristoneura fumiferana. Next base: position 8,439,942 of record NC_133497.1, on the reverse strand, counting down.
CAACTATTACAATAAAAATATTTTTTTTTGATTTGTGGCCCTTTTGTATTTAAGCAGCGAATGTTATTCCAGATATCCAGCTATCTACATACCAAATTTCATCTAAATCCGTCCAGCCGTTTTAGCGTGAAGGAGTAGCAAACATACACATACACACACACACACCACACACACAAACTTTCGCATTAATAATATAAGTAGGATAGCATTATTCACCTACTCGTGTGACAACCGCTTAACATCGTAATCAAATAAAAAAATACGTACCTATTTTTATAAACACCCGAGAATTATACGACTTTTTTATTAGTTTGATTAAAATAAATAGGTTTTATGACCATACATCAACTTATGGCAATAACTGAGAGTGACTTTATACGAAATATCGTCAAAGGTCGATTAAATTCGTATTAAAAATTCGTGTATCAGCTTTATTATTCAAGCTTGGCTGTTAGTCAATAAAACCATCGTGTTAACGTTGACCTGATAAAAAAACATTAGGGTCATTAGGGTTCCGTACTAGGTACAATAGAAACCCTTAAAGGCGTATTGCGGCCATTACTAATTTTACTTCTTTTTTTTCCGGTACATTTAAATTATAAAATGTGTATACAATTCCAAAAAATATTTTCTGAAATGTACTTTTTCTAAAAAAAAAACATAAAAAGATCAAGATTCGTACAGTACAAAAACTATCAAAAAATAATGATAAGCCATATTAAAAAAAAACCTTTTCACATGATTCTCGCTACTATTATTTTTTTAAATTGTTACTGTCTATTTTAAGCTTCCAACCGGATTTAATTACCTAATCACAATTATATATTATTCAGACGAAACACTGGTTGACATTTTGAGCTGTTTCACTCAAACATTGCGTAAATATCGTATCAATTCGGCAAAAAAAGATCCAATTAAAATCTCGTGCTTGCCTAAATTATGTTAATGAGTTCCTTTAGTAAGCTCACACGTTACACATTTGCATAATATTTTGTCTTAGGACTAATTTTATTTGAAACTAGCGTCTGCCCGCGGCGAGTCCGTCTGCGAAGAATTCGTTTATCGCTAGCTCACGGGAACTGGCACGGGAACAGCCTGTATGTAGATTAGATACATAATGAAATATAAGTATACCGGGTGTGGCCTATAAGACAAGTAAACAATTAAAACATAGATCGACCCGTCAAACGGAATTACATTAGTTCAGCTACTTTTAAAAATCCCTAATTAGTTTTTTTTTTATTACACTTTAGAGTTTATTCAAAGAAGGAATGTAAATTTTGAACATGAAACTAACGTGAGACTCGCTCATATTAAATGATATTGTAACGGATAACTCACATCACATACCACGCCACGTCACGTCACGTGGTTAGTTTCGTGAAGAACTAGCAACTTGCTCCTAGGAAGAAGGGCTACGAATAAGCCCGAAACATGTCGAGCTAAGCTCGTTTTAAGACGTGAGTTATCCGTTACAATATCATTTAATATAAGCAATGTAAAGCAAAATGTTTGATGTTTGCAGCGTGACAGACGATTTCAATTGGGTTCTAAGGCCGTCTTGCAGGAAAAAATAAATCTAGATTTAGTAGTTAAACGTGGCTTAAGCTTGACAGTTCCATAAATTTTGACACTACTAAACTGAGCTTAACGCTAACTTGAGATTTATGTGTTTCCAGCAAGTAGCCATAAGATGGGGTACAATAGTACAAAAAATAATAACATTAACAAAAAAAAAAAGGGACAAATCTAGACTCCATTATTCTTAAAAGTCGTTGAATTAATGTTACGTACGATATTTGTTATTTTTATTCGACTAGATGGCAAACGAGCAAGTGGGTCTCCTGATTGTAAGAGATCACCACCGCCCATAAACATCTGCGACACCAGGGGTATTGCAGATGCGTTGCCAACCTAGAGGCCTAAGATGGGACACCTCAAGTGCCAGTAATTTCACCGGCTGTCTTACTCTCCACGCCGAAACACAACAGTGCAAGCACTGCTGCTTCACGGCAGGATTAGCGAGCAAGATGGTGGTAGCAATCCGGGTTGACCTTGCACAAGGTCCACCACCTGTAAATTATTTGCTAGTGTTACAAGCCACACCCGGTGTATTTTTTTAAATGTTCATCTAAGTAAATAGTTTACAATATTAGAACGTCACTGAGAAGAACTAATACTCGTTCATTGTCCAGAGAGTAGTTAGTAACACGTTGTATTTGGTACTTAATACTTGTGTAATGAATGCTGCCCTCTCGAAGAAATGGAGAAAATGAAAATAGCATGCAAATTTATGGAAGCAACCATCGAAGGTCAACGATTGGTAAAGGTTCAAGGTTTTTAATTCGATGAACAGTTTAGAAAATGTTATGAAATTCGTGAATAATAAATATCACATCAATTTGTCAATAGCCGGGTAATACGGAATACGGGCTATGCGGAGAGATTTAGCATCTCTCTGCATTTTGTGTAGAGTGGTAGAGGTTTTGGAAAGAGTGGAAGAGAAGAGAACATTCATGGAAACAATAGTGAATCGGAGAGGGAAAATGACTGGTCATCTTATACGACATGATGAGTTTATAAATGTCATAAATAAGGAAAAGGGGAAGGAAAGCGAAAAAGAGGGAGACCGAGAATTGATTATACAAAGCAAATAAAAGAGAAGGTAGCCGTCATGTCGTATATGGAGGTTAAGAGCTAAATAATATCAAATATAAATATCATGGGACACTTGACACCAATTGACCTAGTCCCACTAGCAAAGCTTGTACTATGGAACTAGGCAACGGATAAACATACTTATATAGATAAATACATACTTAAATACATATTAAACATCCAAGACGAGAACAAACATTCGTTATTCACACAATATCTGCCCCGGCCGGGATTCGAACCCAGACCTCAAGCTTCGTAGTCAGGTGCTAACCACTTAGCCATCGTCGTCATGTCAGCTCCACACAAACTGCGATGCGATTCGACGTCGCATCGCAGGAACTAACTGTTAAGTATTAAATGCGCACTCTGTGGTCTTGATTAAAAAACTGTCTGTGACACTGACATATCTGTCAACTTTACTTTACTTTCTATGTACGCCATTGTGTTGTAGCTCTACTGCTAATAAAACAATAAACTGTTATTCAAGTACTTTTATTGGCTCTGACGATAACATCTCAACACTAACGATGCGGATTTCTGCGATACGATTTCGTGCGCTGAGTTTCTTACGCGCATTCTTCTTGGCAATGATGGTCTTTCCGAAAGCGCTGGTAGTTTAAAAAATGACGTGTAAAAGTGCTTTTTGCGGCCTGTTCACTGAATAAATGATGTGAATTTTGAATTTGAATTAGATTTTACAAAATATAGGTCACGTTTTTTTTCCTCTGGCAATCAAACAAAAAATTACAAAGATTGAAGCACGTCAACGTGTTCTGTAGTGAGGGCCGTCACGTCACTCCGTGCTAAAAAGTGTGACACGGCGTGATGTAACGTGATCAAATTTTAAGTACCTGAGTATATCATCACCATTTTGTGTTTGATTAATAAAAGAAAAGAATACCTTTTTTTCTATTTAAGTATTTTCTCAAATGTACAGAATTTTTAAATACTTAAGGGGCTGTTTCACCATCCATTAATTAGCGTTAACCGACGGTTGAATGTGATGCCGTCTCCGTCTATTCGAACAAAACAAATAGAGACGGCATCACACCTAACCGCCAGTTAACGCTAATCAATGGATGGTGAAACAGCCCCTAAATCTGCCAAACTGCATGACAGTTTGATGGCAGGAAAAATTAGCTCTTTAACAGTCTTTTCTTAATCTAAATCAATGTATGCATGTATAAAGGCATGCAAGGGGGTGCCCCGAAGACACATTATCTCTGCACCCGCCAGGTCATGCACTTTATCACTTATATTGGTTATAAATTATTTTAATTAATTCTATTCGTTATTCTTACTAATATCACTCAACAAACTATTTTTATTTTTATATGTTTTATATGTTTAATATTTTCTGATAAGTAATCAACTAGCGGACTAAATAGAATTAGGAATCTAGCCATAATCTAGCCCGTTGTTAGGATTGTTGACCGCAGCTAGGTTTCGCTACCGTACTACGCGTGACCGTCAATCATTCATTCCTCACCACATTGATGGTTGACAGTTTAGCAAGTGGAGCTTTTGCATACGCACGACAAAAATATGTAATAGAATAGGTAAGTAATAAAAATATGAAAATTTTGTTGCTGTCTTCAATTTACTTTCAGTTTACTTCACAATTTTTCTGTCAATGGTTTCGGCTAAATATTAATTACGAAATTCTGTGAAAATGAATAGTAGCACCATTTAATGTATTTCAATGCAAGTACGTATTAACAATTTATAAATGATAAACTTTGACAACTTTGTTTAAAGTAAGTACCTATTCGTTTTTTTCCTTGAAAATGATTAAAAAAAACCATGCAAGTAAAATCATAAAAGCAACTACACTCACCGTTAAAAATCCAGCAGCATACAGCATCTTCGAATATTCTTGCCTCAGCCTACAAGTATATTTAAGAATGATACTAAGCACTATGTAAAATTTATAAACCCGAAAACTTTAATTTTAGAGACGCGTTAACTATCAAAAGAAATTAAAAGTAAGTTGTTTTTCTGCCGCGTCCTTTTCCCGCGCAAATTGATTTTGACAGTAGCACTTTTTAAATTAGGTCGGCTATGCACAGTGGCGTCTGCTTGGAGACTACCCAGTAAAACCAATAGCCGTATAATCGTAATCGTTAACTTAGTGAATGTGACCCATGACCTCTACTTGTCGCTTCATCACCTGTTTATTTTGCAATCGAAGCGCGCATCCAAACACGTCTCTTTTTGGGGTTCGTATAATGTTTTTTTTGCAGTTTTAATATTTTTTCCTAAATAGGAAAATAAAAATATCTTTTTGATCCGTTTATAAGCCGTTTTAGTAAACTTTATACAGAAACACTGGGGACCAAAAAAAAATTTTTTTTTACTGCAGACCAGGGTTCGTACATTGTTCGTAATACATTATTTAATATTATTTTCCAGGGATTAGTAGAACTTTTTAAATTCAAACAATGTCAAAAAAAATCAAGACTTCAAAAATTTTAACATAACTTAATAAATGTGAGATATGTAAAATACAATCGGTAAAGAAATAAAATACATGGGATGTAAAACGATAAATGTTTCAGAAAAGGATAATAAATTTTGAAAGAATCAGTACACAAACAAATAGCCTACAAGGTTTACCATAATGGCTTTAAAAAGTAAATTATGTGTAAATACTTAAATGAGAAGAAGTTGTTTAATTCATGTTTTAATGGAGAAATGAATAAGGTAATGTACGGAACCTTAACTTATTAATTCAATTTCGCAAAAAAATACACTTGAAACTGTCACAATCAGAGTGAGTTGCCAAGTTACAAAAACAGTTTTTAACTAAAATGGGCGTTTTCATACTACTTATAAACCATTAAAATTGATTATTATAAAAATCTGTAACTCTTCTTAGAATATATTAATTAATTTCTTCTCGATGTCAAATATCTGAATTTAATTTTGAGCAGGTAGAAAATTTTAAAAGAAAGAAATATTAGAACTTGGCGCGTAATAAAAATGTGTGATCGTTATTGCTTATTCTGTTAATTGGTATTTAAGCTTTTGATAATAATTAGAGAAAAAAATGAAGAATATTTTTCGCCAGCTTTGCATGTGCATGTCGCAAGGTTCGGACGAAATATTATAGCCTTTTAGGCGATTTTCATGGATAAATGACAGGCGACACTGTTTCTTACGTCAACCGTCAACGTCAAAATTTGCCATCAAAACATTTGAATAGTACAGTACACGTGATGCGAATTCAGTTTATATTTTAATTTTTGTCGTCAAAGTTGTTCCAAAAACACTTTAAACATCAGTTATTACACATTAAACCGTGTCTAGAATACTTATTACCCGTTACTGCGGCCTTGTATGGGTTGAAAACTTGGTAGTGAAGTTACATCTTCAGATGGCGTTTGTTTTCTCGCCTATAAATATGGAATATCCAGTGGATATATCAATTAAAGTCGAGAAAGATGATTTCGAACGTGATTCCAACGATAATTTTGAACGTCTGCTCGTCGATGTGTCGGTTAAAGTGGAAAACGAGAGCCAAACCAAAGAGCACCAAGATTGGTGTATCTCGAATTTAGGAAGTCCTGGGGAGCTTTTGGAACCTTTGTTCTTTAAGAAAATAGCTGATCCGGAGGCAGAGCAGTGCACTATATGTTGTAGATATTTTTCTGACAGGTAAGTGTGTAATTATCCTGATAATATTGTAAATGGGAATGTTTGTAAAGTTGTTTATTATTCAAGTATGCAATAACCTACCTGACCTATCGCCTCTCAAGCAGAGGCGTGGGTTCAAACCCCGGCTCGCACCTCTGAGTTTTTCGAAATTCATGTGCGGAATTACATTTGAAATTTACCAGGAGCTTTGCGGTGAAGGAAAACATCTGAGGAAACCTGCACAAACCTGCGAAGCAATTCAATGGTGCGTGTGAAGTGCAATCCGCACTGGGCCGCGTGGGAACTACGGCCCAAGCCTCTTGTTCTGAGAAGAGGCCTGTGCCCAGCATGGGACGCATATTGGCTGGGATGATGATGATGATGATGATGCAATAACATCAGAACGGATTCAGTTCCTTACATTATTCCCTTATTGTTGCTGTTTACTGCCACAATGAGCCTACTTTATTTTATGCAACTAACATTTCCTTTGCCTTCCTCTTTTTTTTTCTTTTATCTTTACATTCTAAGAGTCCATCTGTTATAGTAAATGGCACGAAGCGATGCTGATTTACATATTCATTAGACAGGCCATTGCATCCAGAGATGTGGTTTCAGTGCAAGGGAGAGTGTAATATCCTGGACCTTGTGCAAGGTCCGCCCGGATTGCTACCACCATCTTGCTCGCTAATCCTGCCGTGAAGCAGCAGTGCTTGCATTGTTGTGTTTCGGCATGGAGAGTAAGACAGCCGGTGAAATTACTGGCACATGAGGTATCCCATCTTAGGCCTCTAGGTTGGCAGCGCGTCTGCAATACCCCTGGTGTTGCAGATGTTTATGGGCGGTGGTGATCTCTTACCATCAGGAGACCCACTTGCTCGTTTTCCTTCCAGTCGTATAAAAAAAATATCTGTAGTGTGGTGTATATAACTGAGGCTCCCCATGAGGCTGACATAGTCACATTTGGTGTACTAAAGCCATGTTAAAATATTAGATTAAAAAAAATGGCGCGAAAGTACAAAATCATAGTCAAATCATATTACTCTCTTGCTCAGATTTGTCTGAAACATACAAGCATATAACCATAGTAAAAGAGAAGAAGTATGCACATTGACCCTTTAGGAGACTTAACTGCCTACTCTGGCACGGATGCATAGGGTTGACAATGTATATTTTAGATTAATTAAGTACCTACCGGCAAATAATTTTAGTATGAAAGTTAACTTAAAATTGGTTTGTCTGTGTCTAGACAAACAAGATTCTATGCCGCTATATTATTATTATACTAAATTTAAAAATATTTATAAATTCGCCAGAATGGTAATGGCGACTGTGTACACACTACTCATGTTTACCTACACTATACATAGTACTATAACTATATTGTTTATAGGTACGTAGGTATCTATTATTTTTTCATGTGTCCTTGCACGAAACTATCACACTACACTTATATTTATATACTACTAATTTACAACTATAACTAATACAAAAATATACGTAAGTACGAGTATGCGAACGTAAAAGGTGATCACCTCACGCAAGACGAGCGAGCTAAAATCGAAACATACGGCACCAACGGCAGCGCAGCCTTGACTTAATCCTACTTAAATTATCAGTGTGCGCGTGCGGCGGGTGCCTGCGTACCGGCGCCAACCGGCGCGCACACATTTAAGCCGCGCGATGTACTTTTGTTTGTAGTGAACCTACTTCTCCTCTTTTACTATGATATAACATACAAGCCCCCGCAACCACCGCAAGGAAACTTGCTTTTACATTAATAAATACGTTGACATCAGTCCAGAAGCCAGACAGACATTAGTTTCAAACTTATAACACCCCTCTTTTTGCATCAGGGGTTAAAAAACTGAACATTGACCTTATTGTTTCTATTGTTCCAGTAAAACCATATTGCAGCACAACATAACCCATCTCCGAGTGCTCATAAGGAACCCAAAGCTCTTCCAATGCGACAAATGTTCTGCCTACTTCACAGACAGACACAAAATCAACCATCACATCCAAAAACATCTACTTATCAACAGACAACAACGTAACTATGGCTTAACATACATACTGTCATACAAACCAAAATCTTACGTACCAAAGACTGATCTACCATTCAGTTCAAGATATGGAAAAACATACATACCAAAACCAAAAAGTGTAGAAAAATCTAAACTCAAAGACGGTTTGACAAATACATTGAAATACAAACCGAAGTCATGTAGAAAAGGCCAAACGTCCCTAGACCGTGAGTGCCAGATATGTAAGAAAGTGTTGCCTTATAAAAGTTGGCATGCACACATGAGAGAAGTGCATGGTGAAGGAGGCTATTCCTGCAGCTTGTGTAAACTTGAATTCAAGTGTGAACGCTACTTTTTAAAGCATATGAAGAAGAAACATTCGAAATGGACAAAGAAAACTTGTAAAACTCCGATTAAGTGCGATGAATGTAGTGCCGTTTTGCAAGGTAAATATGCTTTGAAAACGCATAAGCGTAATGTGCATAGTAAGGGTGAGCATGTGTGCTCCATATGCGATTCTAAGTTGAAGTGCAAGTCGTATCTGTTGGCGCATATGAGACGGGTGCATTATGACGATGGAAAAATGCATTTCTGTGAGTGCGGGAAGAAATTTAGAAGTCCCAGGTATTTGAAAGTGCATAAGAAGAATGCGCATTCGAAGAAATGTGTATAATAACTTTAAGTTTTGCGTGAATATTATAGTAGAAACAGCTGAGCGGAGCGAAGCTAGGTACAGATCTGTTCACTCACGAAGGCGCACCCCTCCACAGCTATTTATCAATGTGTCTTAGTCTCAGTGTGCGTGACTGACGGTACGCTTGCGACTAACGACACGTTCGAGCTACACACACACCCAGACTTGTCATACGGATAAGTTTAAAACTACAATTATAAAATGTGGAGGGGCGCGCCTTCGTGAGTGAACAGATCTGTAAGTGAAACGTTTCTATTGGTTCATGAAAAATCATTCCTCTCACATCTCTGGTGGAAACCTAAACCAGTCGACTAAATGCCATTACCATCCTGCGTTTATTAGCACAAAGTCGCAAGAAATGTTCTAGATTTAGCATCGGTATTGTAGTTTTAATTTAAATTGGACCCTGAGGTGACCCTGAGCTTCATCTCTTTTAATTTAATAATTTTATTTAGTTTTTATTTCACTTAGGTACAAGTTTGTAAACTACCTACTTTTTAACCGCAAGCTGTTATTGTTAGAAGTTTTATTTCGTTTGTTCATCGAATGCTGTTAATAGATATTAAGTAAGTTTTTTTTTTTTTTTAATAGAATTGTCATCTCAATAAAAGATGTCGTACTTTTTTACCCGACTGCCTGAAGAAGGGTTATGTTTTTTGAGTCTACGTATGCATATTATGTATATTTCTTTAAAGTTTGGATGCGTGGTACGTTATTTAGAATAACTAGATAACTTCTTGTCTTTTGCTTATTTTTGTTAACTATGATATGGTGAATTATGATTTAGGGCTTACGCTAGCAGGCGCGGGTGCATTTCGCGGGTGCACACTGCGGGCGCGGGTGCAGGTAATAAAAGTAGAAATATCCTTATCCGCATTCCATCACCGCCGGTCGGACGGGCCACGTGCCCGTTCCATTTTGTCGAAATACGGGACAGATACGGCACATGTAGTAATACGGAACGGGATGATCAATTACGGTGACAGTCCCGTATATACGGGACGTATGGCAACCCTAATCATAGCTCTCAAAGGGATGGACGGACTTCGATGTGCTTTTTTTACGTGAAAGCGGTTCTTTAGCTACTTTGTATGTTTGATAGAAATCGATCCACCCGTTTTTGAGTTGTTGAACTTTAACTTTAACATGAACATTTTTTTCTAGGTTAGGTTATTGTTGTTGATCTCTTTATAATAAGATTCGGGAAGATTTTTACCACTAGTATAAGCCGGGTGTTGCACCTAACTTTTTGAAGTTTCAAAGTGATATATTTTTACGAAAAGAACTGAGTTACTTTAAACTAGTCTCTAATAAATAAAATAAAATGTTTAATCCTGTATTTTATTTACTCACTATATTGTACAACAAACTAATGCAATTATGATTATCTACAGTCATCAGGTGCGGTGACAAAAGACCTGGCAATTCAAATTCTTATACTTATAGCAATGTTATTCATTCCGGGTTCAAGATTACAGGTCGTATTTTAACTGCACCCCAGTTAGCATCTTAAGCTAGTCACTTCAGTATCATGATGTTATCACCTTGTACAGTCACCAGCAATATCTGACACAACACAGCATGCATAATATGAAATATGTATCAGACTCTATTTTAAGGCCCGATAGGATATTTTTGCATGTTGTGCTGTGGCAAATGAATACAGGTGACTGTACTTTTACTATTTGAACACGCACTTCCGCCATCAAAAACTCTTTGAACCCTCCTGGTGCTCAAAACGCTGATCTGACCATCTACTCCGCAGTCTTCAAATCCTTCTCATCCAACTTCTGTTTCTCGAACAGCCTCCTCAACTGTTCTGTAGCAGATGGGGCCAGTCTGTTGTTCTCACCGTACTTCACATTTGGTAACGTAGCAGTGTTCAGCTCTGGTAGCTTGAAGGTAAATGGAGTCCAAGGACCCTGGATGGAGGGGTGGTCGGTGGACTGGTATTTGCGGAGACGGGTGGCTGCAACATCTCCTTGCTGGGTGCGGAGGACCTCGATCCATTTGGTGATTTCAGAGTGCGTCTTGTTGTGCATGCTCATCCATACTCTGTCTCCGTTTACTGGAAAAAAAAGTTTGATTAGTGTTTTTTTTTTTATCTAGTATTTTAACGAGGCTTTACCAAATGTGACTATGTCAGCCTCATGGGGAGCCTCAGTTATATACACCACACTACAAATTTTACGCTCTCCCTTGCACTGAAGCCACGTCTCTGGATGCAAAGGCCTGTCTAATGAACCTGTAAACCAGCATCGCTTCTTCTGAAAGCGGTCGACTTAGAATTACATTTACACCTCCAGTGATTTGAATCCAAATCATCCTACTAATAAACGTGAAGGTTTGTTTGGGATTGATGTATCCTTCGCGGTAAAACGGCTGCATGGATTTTGATGAAATTTAGTATGCAGATAGCTGGAAGTCCAGAATAAAGCCATCATGAAGGTTCACTAATCCTCAACTACTCTATCAGGAGTGTAGTGACTTACAAAAGATGTAGTGTACATGATAATGAATGGCAACTAAAGTCAACAATTGAAAATGCCGTCTCCATCTATTCCAGCAAAACAAACAGAGAAGGCATTACATTTATCTGTCAAATAAATTTTATTAGTGGATGGTGAAACAGGGGGGGGGTCCCAGGAATCTACACAATTCAAAAAAAAAAATAATGAGTACTACTTTTTCCGAGTAACCAAGTATACTTGGTTCAAAGTTTCTCAAACCGAATACTCGGCCGAGTTACGCGGTTCAGTTTTGGGCGCGAAAACAGGTTTAGGCAGGTTCGCGTGGCGCTACCAGCCACCGCGAGCGAACGTCGCGGGAATCCCCGCCTTTTCCCCCGCAAATTATTCAGTTGTTGTTTTAAAGAAAATCACATTCGGTCCCCGCATTAATTGCTTAAATATTTACAAAATTGATAATTTTAATTTTTGTGTTATTAATTAATAAATACTCTTAATAACATTTTAAAAACAGTCTAGTTTTATTATAATACAATATATGATTCCTCTTAAATAATAATTTTATTTAGACCGAGTATACTCGTCAATGGAACCGAGTTATTCGGCCGAGTATGAGTATAAAAAAAACTGCCAAATACACCAAGTACTTAGTAGTAAAAGAGTACTCGGCCCATCTCTTATAATTATAATATGCACTTACAGTATTCACCCACAACAATGGGAGCCCTATGCCGGCGAGGCTTCAGGTATACAACCACGCCTGGGTTCTGCTCTGCAAACTCCACTAAGTCTTGTTCGATGTAGTCTCTGCAATCAACAATATTCCATAGGTACAGTCAGGCACAAAGAGATGTATCCAATTGAATGTTACAGAATTACGTATCCTTGCGAGTTCTATAATGAAGTTGTAGTACAGTAAAAAAAAAGGTTATAATATTGGATGTAACAACCTGGAAAAAAATCCCATCACAATCTTATGTACCAAAATAACACTGGTTAACAATTAAATATTGCTGACCCTTTGATGTTGCTATAAACTTTTTTGACTGTACATATTTTCTAATATATATCATGGCTACTTATCATGTCAAAACTCTTATAGAGAAATAATATTACATCGACTTGACTTTGTAACCGCTTTTATTTATAAACAAACAAATAATATATACAATAATTAACAAAAATAAATAATAATAGAACTAAAACTAACTTACTCTAATCCTAAAAATCTATGTAACCGCTTGAAGTTTGCGAAAGGGATTTATACTATTATATCGTCAATAAAAGTTAGTGTTTCGACCACAAAACATTTTTATATATAAAATATTTTCTTACCTAATACCGCGACTGCTGCCATTACTTTTGCAGAATTTCAACACTATTCGTTGTAGTTGGCAGACGTAACGCCCGACGCCATTTTGCAGCGGTGCCCGCAGAAACCCCGACTTGAGGAATAAGTTTTTATTGGACATTTTTATTCAAAACATAAAAATAACAAAATTATTACGTTGTGATCAAGTTGTGATTTTGATTTTTGAGGTTATAATCTCGTGTCAATACTGTCAATGTCAACTCGAGCTGACATTTTCAATGCGTTTGGTAACTGCTTAGATTAGAATTAAAAATTGGTGCAGTGCTCAAGCTCAAATCGTGGGAAGTTTTTAGGGAATGCCTTTAGGAGCCGCTAGCCCTACTATCAATTTTGAATTTGTTTGCAAGAGATCGTTGTAGTTCAAGATTTAAAAATATATAAATATGCTTTACAAGCAAAGTTTTCAAGTTTTTCAATGCATAAAGGTGCGACCAAACCACTGCTTAAAAAACGGTGACGGTACGGAATCGCAGTGACGCATCGTATGCGCACCGTTTTTTTTGCATGCTTTCCACACCGCTGCAATACGCAAAAGGTGCGGAACAGAGTGACGAGCCGTAAACGTCATGACTTTTGTTCGGTAAAGACCTGAAGTTTACGACACGTCACTGCGATTCCGTATTTTAAGCAGCGGTGTGGAGAGCATGCGATAAAAACGGTGCGCATACGGTGCGTCACTGCGATTCCGTATTTTAAGCAGCGGTGTGGAGAGCATGCGATAAAAACGGTGCGCATACGGTGCGTCACTGCGATTCCGTGCCGTCACCGTTTTTTAAGCAGCGGCTTGGTCGCACCTTAACTTGTATCTACTATTGTATATTCTGTGGCATAACAATGATTCTGGTTTTTTACGCCATGAAGTTTTAATGCCAAGTCTTACGGAAAATGTTTGATTTAAATGTTTATATAATAATCACGCTGATTGTAGATATATACCTACTTATTAACTGTTACAAAGTGAAAACACGCACCATTGTATTTATCATTTATTTATAAAAAAATAATATTTACAAAACGAACAATTAAATACAACTTTTGAGTATTATGCTGCTGTTATACATAACAACGTACAGCTTTATAATTCACACACCCCAATTATTTCGTAATTGGAGTAGGTTTTTACATGGTTTTAGTATAATTTTCATGCTTCTGTTAAAGGTTTTGCTATATCCATATATATATATATCCATATCTATGTGAGGCTTAGTGTTTATTATATTTAAACATTGCATAAACCTAGTAGATGGTTACAATATTTACTCTACTATCAGAGATTAAGATATAATGAAATTCGAAGATAGTATTATTTACAAGCTTTTATTTACTTTCACCTGTCCCGTCGAATGTAATGATGAAATCTTAAAAGTCATATTTGTCGCACTTCTAGTGTCAGATTGATGTAAAAATTTAAGTTCGGTGACACTGCATTAATCTGGTAGTGATTTTCAGGTGGTCCGACCAAGACCGTCTTTTCAGGGCGGAACTAAAGAATGGAAAAAAAGCTTGTAATATTTTTTTTTTTTAACAAAACATTATTTTATTTAGTTACTACAAATAATTTATTGCACATGTCCTAGTACTGTAAACAAAATTACAACATAGACGAAAGAAACAAATATTCCTAAAAATATGCCACCCATTCGTAATTATTTGACACTTATTTGATATGAGTTTATTTTGTGATTAAATTTAACTTGGAAGTCAATCGAACTTATTATTAAAGACGTAGGTACTTTACTACCCTTTTCTCTTCGACGTAATCACGTCAATGAATTAATTACAAAGAGTATAAAGTATTTTATAAAACTATATTGCACACTGTCATGCCAAAAACCTCAGTCGATATTTCGTTATTTTAGCTCATTTTCCTTTTTTTTTTATAAACATTAGACTAAAACTAACTACATATCCATCATCCCAGCCTATATACGTCCCACTGCTGGGCACAGGCCTCCTCTCAGAACAAGAGGGCTTGGGCCATAGTTCCCACGCGGGCCCAGTGCGGATTGGGAACTTTGCATGCACCATTGAATCGCTTCGCAGGTTTGTGCAGGTTTCCTCACGATGATTTCCTTCACCGCAAAGCTCGTGGTAAATTTCAAATGTAATTCCGCAGATGAATTTCCACTGAGTGTGAGGGGGATTCGAACCCATACGACCCTGACTGCTCGTGCTGAGGCGATAGGTCAAACCACTAGGCCACCACGGCTTAAATTACATATTATTCAAGTTAAAAAATATATTTTTTTTTAAAGTTGTAGTTTTGAAGAATTAAGAAAAAAAGTCCAGCTGTGAAAAAAATGACATTTTATAGTACATTTTATGTCACATACAATGACATTGAACTATTCCATTTACTAACTTTATAAAAATTTGTGAACAATGAATAATACGTGTTATTTTTTAATACTGATTATATAAAAAATTAGCTTTTTGTCATAGTTAAGATTTTTGTTTCACCGCACTTTTATTTTAATTAGTTACATTCACGAAATAACCATTTTTCAACTCTTGCTTTAAATGTTAACGCTATGCCAAATTAGCCTTTCTTGATATATCCAGCCAAATAATACAAAAGGACATAAAATAAAAAATATCTAATGACAGCATTGACATTTCCAGGAGTAAAATTCAGCCAAGTTTAAGTTCACACTAATCTTAACGCAACATGTTACCCAATTTTAAATAACATTAGTTATTATCAAGTTACATGTAACTCAACAAACATTACTTTTCACATAGCGCTTGAACATGGCTGTGTTATTAAAAAAAAAACAGTTTTTTTACTTTTTCCTTTATTTTTATCGATTAACAGGTAAACAAAATGTCATCACGTGTATTTTTAGGAACCGATATCGCCACTATTATAGTCTGTCAAAAAAGAGAAGAAATTAAAAAGTGGCAACACTGTAGTGTCCTCCCTTTTTGGTTTGACAGGGTTTGAAAGGGATGACACTACAGTGTTGCCACTTTTTAATTTCTTCTCTTTTTTGACAGACTATACAGTGCACACATTTTTATGTGTTCTCGCATGACATTTATATTCCTCTATTATCAATGAAATGAGGGTTACTTGACAGGCGACATAACGCTAGATGGCGTTGGTATCGTGAGGTCCTTTTAACGTTACTTTTTTAATTTTATTTTTTTATTCGACTGGATGGCATAAGAGATCACCACCGCCCATAAGCATCTGCAACACCAGGGGTATTGCAGCAGGGCTACTACGAAACTCGAAACACGAAGTTCGTGTCGTGCGGTCCTTCTGACACTTATACTATTTAAAACGAGTGCGAGAGGGACAGTACGACACGAAGTTCGAGTTTCGAGTTTCGTAGTAGTAACCCTGATGCGTTGCCAACCTAGAGGCCTAAGATGGGATACCTCAAGTGCCAGTAATTTCACCGGCTGTTTTACTCTCCACGCCGAAACACAACAGTGCAAGCACTGCTGCTTCACGGCAGGATTAGCGAGCAAGATGGTGGAAATAAGTCTTGCTTGCGAATGGCTCATTTTGTTATTTAACCAATCACAGACGCGACACAGATGTCAAAATTGCCAAGCGGACCTTTCAATACTATTACTGACCAATTAACTAGACTGCCATATAAATATAAACCCTCATTGTGCGGTATTGTAAATTCCTAAGTCCTTAAATATCGTCCTAGATATCATTCTAGTGAGGAAAGGCTGTCAGGCAACTAGCGTATATCATTCCCGATTTCATTCCTTAGTCTTCTCCTCCAACTGCTTGATTCTGACGGGCACCTGCACAGCCGGCAGGTCGACGCTGCGCGCGCGCCGCCGGCCATTTTGGATCTCGATGGCGGAGCGGCGCGTTTCCGGAGGAAGTGGCGTCAGTTCTGGTAAGACCAGGCGTTTACGGGGAAACTCTGGCGTTCGGAGGGTTCCGCCTGGAAAAACGAATGGATAACTTGAGCTACCTTTTTACTTTGCTCCTCCGCTACAGCTCGACGGCTACGTCTGTAGGGCATATATAACGTGTTTCTACCCTTTGGATGAACCGAAATTGTTGTCTATTGTACCAAAAAGGTTACTAAATTTGTGAAGTACAAGGCGGACTTATCCCTGCAGGGATCTCTGCCAGTCAACCTTTGAGTGGTAGAGGAGCAATGGATCGACAAATAGAGCAAAACATTTGAACAAATATAAATGCATATATAAACCTCAAATACCTAACTATATACAATAAATATATAACACATATATAAAACATTAATATAAATAAATTCTGAGTAGAGTTCCTTTTTAGGAATGTTGTGATATTGTAAATTATTTGATTGTACGTACTATTCATCTTTGTCCAGATGATAGACACATTGTATATGTTAACACAGAATCCATCCTCCTTGACTTCCACATAAATCGATTGACGCACATATCTAGGTACATAATTTATAATTTGTAAGTAGAGCAGGGCAGTGTTGACAAGTATTACAAAGCTTGTGTACCATCAGCCAAATATGTGGTCTACCACCCTAAAGTTGATAATCGTTTGCATTTCATAAAACAATAATGTCAATAGATGTGTCTGTCAACTTGAAAGTTCGACTTTAGCGACATATTCATTTGATAGGAACTTGTTTAAAAATTGGTAGACCACTTATTTGGCTAATGGTACATAACTGTGAAATGTTACATCCGAAGACATACCTAACTCAAGCTTTTCTCTATCTCTAGGGGGCTTAAAGATTAGGTAAGCTTACTTAACGCCAGTGCAAGACAGACTAATAGTGGGTGAATTGGAAATACAAACTGAAATATAGATGCACAGAAAAACCAGAAAAATAAGACCAGCACTGGGAATCGAACTCAGGTCCTCGGTATTCCGTAGCGCGTGCTATACCGCTACACCACTCCTGGTCAACGGTACAGACACGAATTTCCCCTATGAACCTCATATCTCAGCTTGTTTGTTTCTTATTTATCCACTTAAGCAGTGACGCTAGCGACATCTATACCGTAGCATCGAGAATTTCGGCACTCCATTGAACCAACCGCTCACAAACAAGATGTCGTTACTAAGCAATTAAATTAGATTAGTTTTTGGAATCTTAAGGTATTCGAGATTTCAATTTCAAATTTTTACTTTTACGCTTCGAAAACTTTTTTTTGCAGAAATAGGAAGGCTTGCGTTTGAACACAATGGTGTCTGATGGTAAGCGAAGACGTGGACTAAGAAGAAGCACGCTTGCCTAATAAAGCCCATACTCGCAAAGGAATTCCACTCCTCAGCTGTCGTTAAAACTAGCAGTTCCCCAAGCAGTGCGAGGATAAAGGGGCCGTTAACCAGAATTACCTCGTTACTTCGCTACCCAATGGTAAAACTTTGTAGTTCATTGAAATGGACCTCCGCAATGAAACGCCTGAATCAATAAAAATAAGTATTGATGAAAATACAAACGTAATAGTACATTGTGTCTTAAGGGCGGTAAACAAGGAATTACGAACGAGAGTCTATTAGAAGCCCGAAGTCGAAGACTGAGGGCTTTAATGAGTCGATGTTCGTAATTCTAGTACCGCCCGTGCGACATACAATGTTTTTCATCACATTTGCGAGTAAAATTGTATATTTGTAAAAGAAAAACTAATATTTTTTCAAAAATTGCCGATACCGCTGACTACGCTCTTGGCAGCGCCAGCCTCCGCGCCGCCCTAGCCCTACCCCAGCCTGACCATGCGCGCGCCGCGCTCCTGCAGGCGCTGCTGCACGCCATGCAGTATCACACTCATTTACTGAACCTTGGGCTTCATGACAACAAAATTAGTGCGGGAAATGACTCATTTACCGACCACGGGTTTCATGAGAAGCACATAAAGGTCGAGGGTTTTATTTGGGAGGTTGCAACCAAGGTAGCCTGCATGTTACGACACTGTTTACGAGCAAGTGTGATGAAAATGATGTTGTAACCGTTGTAACGAATCCTAAGTATTCGTATTTATACTGAAGGCAGTAAAAATTATTTAGGAGCGCAAATGCGTAATAGGTATGTTTTCTGCAATACAGTGGACAGCAGGAACTGGGCAAATAATGAAAGCGCTATGCGAATCGCTGGCTCTAGGTCTTGATCAAGGTAGAGCGAGATTGATACATCGCTTTCGCTCCTCGCAAGAGGCATCGCATAATTACAAGCTTTTATTTAGATTCACCTGTCCCTTTGTCTGTCTGTCTGTCTGTATTCAAATCTTACAAGTAAAATTCGACCAACTTCCAATTGTCAGATTGACTTGAAATTTGGAATACTTATGTAAATCGCGTGACAATACAATAATCTAGTAGTGACATCCTGGTGTACAGCCAGGATCGTCTCCGCAGGACGGAACTCTTCAACGGTTAATAGCATCGACTTGAAATTTGGTATGCAAATGTAGTTAGGGTTTGCAAATCGGCAAAAAAAATTTGTATTAAAAATGAACAGATTTTTATGGTTAGGTTATTTTATTTTGCACTGGAAACTGATACTCCTTGCCATCTGACGCCAAGAGCGACCGCTCCTCTTGCTCTACCCCAGGGCCGGAGTTGATTATCGTTAGGGGGATCATGCTTAGATGATAGATGTTGTACTAACCCTTCCGTCGCGGCGCGCTCGGTTGCGTCTCACACGCTGGAGGCGCGGCCGCGGCTAAAAAAGACTCATTGTTCGTCTCTGTCTCGCAGCCATCCGCTCGTGTGCGCGCTCCAAGTTTAGGTGAACTAGAAATAGACAGTCAATCTTACAGTATTCTACCACTAAAGCACATCATGTGTAAATGTATGTTATACTGTCGCCAGATTATGAATGACTCTTCAGCGACAGATATATACCAGGAGATTTCACGGGCGCTGCCGCTGTACCAAATCATGTGATTTATGGATACTGTGGTAAAAATCAATGTACTAAACGCATAAATATATAAATAATTTCTTTGGCCCGAAGTGTAATCGGAAGAAATCCGGATCGGGGTGTAATCTGGAGTAAAAATTTCAAGTGTCGGATACAATTACAATTTTTCCTTGAAATAACATACCTAAGGTGTAATTGAATCCCTCGCTGCGCTCAGGATTCTGACCTAGAATCGTTCGCTACGCTCGAAGTTCAATTATTAAACCCTTCGCTCACTCGGGATTCAAAATAAACACTCGCAGAAGAAAACGACTTTGTTCTCTTGTTGCACAAATAATTGTAAAGTACCGTATTAATCTTAAAAGTAACACAAACATAGGAGTCCAATAAGCAGGTACCTCTGTTCGACAAGTATCTTGGTGAGCCTGGCTACCTCCGCCCGTAGCTGATGCAGCTCTTTTTCTCGCGACTTGGCCTCCTGCTCTGCCGCACGCTCTTTTGTGGTCAGACGTGCGCGCACGTCGTCAAAACTGAAAGGATATAAATCAGTATTTATACAAGTATTTTACTCGTATATAACGTATTGTTCTATACATCTGTCAATTCGATTATCAGAAAATATTGACCAGTATTTTTTCCCTTATTAATCTAACAATAAATTACAAAGATGAAGCGTGTCGAAGTTTGGGACTGGGGTCCCTTGAGGTCACTCCTTATTTAGTAAAATGTGTATGTTACATACATACATCATTTTTTTAACTTCTCATGCTCGTAAAGTTCGTGTTTATGCTGGATCTAGGCGACATAAAATGACTTCTATATATATTAGGCAATCTGGTGTTAACAGCCACGAACAGCATATACATTATTTTTCTGGTTTTTCTGTGCATCTATATTTCAGTTTGTATTTATATCTATATTTTAGGTTTTACGGGATGACCGTAAAAGTAAAAATTTGGAATTGAAATAAAAAATACAAAAAGATTCCAAAAAAACAATCTTAACAGTTTCTATATATTTTTTTATAATTTTTAATTTGTATTAAAGTAAAAATCAATCAAATAAAGCAATAAAATAAAAGTTAAGATAGTAAGTGAACAATTGTTTCCACTGTTGCTACTTCATTTCCTCGCAATCGAAGTGAAAAGCAGTGTAAAAACTGGAGCATTAAACTAATGGCTCGTTTTATGCTCTTGTTGTACAATGTACTATTATTTAATTGATAAAAAATGTGTCCAATATTTTTTGATAATCTATCCGACGGAAAATCAATTTTTTTCAGGACAGTAGCCCATTCAACAATATTTACTGCATGACAATGACAACAAATGTTGCTGTAAAATTCTGTCTCTGTCTTGTTCCAGAGTAATAAAAAAGATTGCTAACTATAGTGCCAAAAGGTTTTTCATTAATTACGTCACAATAATTTTGATGATTGTTACACCCTCCTTTTCATTTCACACTTAGGTACTACTTGTACCTACCTAATTTTTTTTTAATATGAAGTCAATTGTTATTAATATGGTTAGAGCTAAGGAGGTATACTTACAGTTTTCGCAGGCAAGCACACTTCCTCTGTAGGTGTTCTATCTGATCTCTGGAAGCCCTCTCCAACTTCTTTATCTTAGTGGAGTCCTCTCCTCGCTTTTCTCGCAGCTCCCTCTCGCGACTCAGAGCCTCTCTACGTTAGTCGGGTCCAGGGAAAAACGGTTAGGAATGTGTTTAAATGTACATGAGTATTTTGAATTTGGAATGAGCATTCTATCGCAGCGATTATTTCTAAAAGTTGTCTTGCACTTCCGTGCCTGTAATGTTTTCTTTTTAAGTTTTGTAGTGGCCAGTTCTTTTTTGGCTGTCTGTGGTTTTTTGTAATAAAATGCAAGGCCAGTCATAATTCTAGCTTTGTGTAATATACTTAGTACTTTATTAATGAATGTTGTTCTATGATGTTTTAATAATAATAAATGTGAATAAATCGTAATAATATGGCTTGATGACAATGCCATGATAACAAACTAGTGTCAAGGAATATTTTCTATAAAATGAATATAGACTCCAAGGCCGCGATTTGAATCTTGTCTTCCGCACTGCTAATGCTCGTCTACAGAAATAATTATTAAATAAAAACATTTCAATCTAAAACATATAAATATTTTATTGCAAAAACAATATAAAATTTAAAAACACACTGTAAATAGAAATCTGTATAAAGTCTCCAATTTAGGAATAATATCTTAGTGCGTTTGGTTACACCATTATCTAAAGAATAGAGAAAAGAAAAATACTGACTCTACAACGCTAGAACGTAAACTTTTTTATTAATTATGTCATATATTATTATTTTGTGTGTAGGTATACTTTTATTTAACAAATTCAAAATCTAATGTCGTAGAATCAGTACCAAAATGCTGAAATATTTATTTTTAAAAGCAATTGAAACGAAGAAAGTTTTGAAAATGAACATGAAAGAAATATGTAGCAGTGAAAAAATTTTTTGATAACATTGTTACTATGAATAAATGAAAAGAATTTAATATTTTATATAATTGGTATGAGTACATTGTACATTGAATGAAAATATCACATTTTTACATTTCAGTCCAATTCGGCAGTTAAACCATAGGTACAATGGTAAAAATCCTACTCCTAATTTTATTTTATTTTCATTTTACTGGTAATTTGTGGGTTTTATTGATAAGTATATTTTTCAAATACATTAACTACAAAACTTTACAAATTACAAAAAGCGAGGGTAAAAGGTAGCCACATTTTTTAAAGGAAAAAGGTATTGCAGCACAAATAAGATTGAAAAATAGGTGTGTGTTGAACAGTAAATGAAAAGAATCAGACTGTATGCAACATATACGATATTTTTTAATCGGTGATCAGGAACCAATTCTTCTTATTCAGTTATTGGTGGCGGTCACTATAATAGGTCGCAATTACATGGAATATAACTTTTATGTTGAAAATAACTCAAGTAAAATTACAGTATTTCTTTTCATCTACCATTCAACCCACAACTATGTATTCAGAAGTAAAGCGAGATGCAAAGCTGGAGGTAAGCTATTCTCTCTTTCTCTCCCTCCTAACAATATGGACGTAGAAGATGAGTGCGAGTGAGAGGAGCAGTGCGGCGAGAGCGAGACGCAGCGAGCCGGTGACGGCGCCGACGCCGCAGGCCGACAGCGCAGCGCCCAGCGCGCTGCAACTGGACACCAGACGCTTCCTAGTCCCGGTTGTCTCTCTGTGCCCCCCAAGGGCGGATCCAGGGGGACAACAATTGACGGGGGTCATGTCATGACAATAATGCACGGTTGTTAAAGAATTTAGCGCCATGCACGGTTGTTCAAGAATTTAGCGACGACATACCATTTCCCAATTATATTATATTCATTTTCTAAGGTGACGTTTGTTTCTTCGCACTGCAGATGGCTTAGACAAGGTTGAAGTAATGTTACGGCAAAAAATACAAGGAATAGCGAGATAACTGCAGCTGTCAGAGACTTTAATAACACTACATATATGACTGATATTGTTTCAGGCCCTATGTCTACTACGAAGTGCAAAATTCGAACTTCGTCTCTTGCCGTCGCACTGACGCAAATTTTATTTAATACGAGAGTGAGAGGGATGGTACGATATGAACTTCGATTTTAGAATTTCGTTAGTAGTCCCCCAGATCATAGGTTGAGTAAGCTTAAGATAATTGCTTCATGATACAGAAAGTCAATGATAAAATGTTAATACTTAAGTATTACAGATGATTATGTAATAAGTATAATCAATTAATCATAAGTCT
>NC_133497.1:8411295-8415572 GCF_025370935.1 Choristoneura fumiferana | reverse complement strand
TCAAATGCGTGTAGTTCGAAAAAGTCGAACGGCTAAACGAACGTAATACCCTTCAATAATTTGGTCTATTC
This sequence comes from Choristoneura fumiferana, assembly GCF_025370935.1. Classification (NCBI taxonomy): domain Eukaryota; kingdom Metazoa; phylum Arthropoda; class Insecta; order Lepidoptera; family Tortricidae; genus Choristoneura; species Choristoneura fumiferana. The sequence goes on along the minus strand of NC_133497.1, from coordinate 8,415,501 downwards.
CTGACCACGGCCGATGTAATGAGGCTGATTGAATCCCGTGAGAGTAGTTATTATATTTTAAACTTTAATATCCTCTATTACAGAACAATCTCCATACTTTTAAAATACAAGAACATCCCAATTAATTAGAAAATTAAATTACATTTGACGAGAACTTTACTTTCTAATGCAATGAGGACTATCGTTTTTTGTCTTACTAGATGGCGCCACTGTTGCGTGAGGTTTTTAAGTGCGGCTTTCAAAGTCTGTTATTACAGGCGTGAAAATAAAGTTTAGATTAAAATCATATTTAATACATCTTAAAAACGTACCATTAAAATATCGAGCAACCACAGTCTTGCGTAGTCCCGTTTTGTTCGGAAAAAAGGGAGGACAAAAGTTGGCAAAACTGTCTCAAAACACAGACATTCAATGCCCCTTATCGCATAATTGCCATAATTAATTTCAGGTAATGCAAAATATTCACAAAATTATTCTAATTATAAATAAACCCGCGTAGCTCACCCAAAAACTATGAGATTTGACATTTCGGAGACCTCACGCTACACTAGCGCCTCTAGCGGCGAATTCACACGCGATAGCCCTCATTACAATTCGTTTGCTCAGAAAATTTGTTTGGAAGGCCACCACAAACATACAGCCGTTTCGTTATACAGCTAACGAGGGAAGGAGACGGCTGTATCTGTGTCAAGACCGTGCGTGCAAGCATTTGATTGAACCTAACCTTATACTAACTTCGAAATTGGAATTTCGTATCGCGTCGTCCCGCTCTCGCTAATAGCATTTAATAGGAGTAAGAGGGATGGCATGATACAAATTTATACTTTCAGAGTAAACCCACTGTTGTATCAGGGTGTGTAATGAAAGACTTAACTTTAACACTTACTATAATGCTTTGATGAAATGCGATTTATTAAAGAACTAAACTTTACCGGATTGTTTCAGAAATTAAACTTTTTTTCTTCTTTTTTATGGTACAGGTACGCAGGACTCGCCCCTAAGTTAGAATGGCGTCGTTCTCGTCTATTAGAGTCGAGACGTGTTGAAAATACAAATTGAAACTAGATGTAACAGAAAACTAGAAAAAGAGACCAGCGCAGGTTCACAGCATTCCGGGCTGCGTGTTATACCTCTACACCACCACTGGACAGGAGTACAGACACAAATTTCTCCTATGCACCACATATCTCAGCTTGTTTGTTTCTTATTTAGTCACTTAAGCAGCGAGACGTGTTGTCATGTTCATGTGTCAAAAAATCCTCAAACATATTTCAAGTGATGGTTTTGATTTAAAAAACATTATATTAAGTGTAGAGTTAAATAGGTATTGTTATATTCTACAACATCTATTGTATCTTTGTAAAAAAAAACTAGCAATCCACAAATAAAACTTATCCAAACAACCTTTTACAATTTTTTCTTTTACATATACAATATAAACAGTACTAGGAACGAATTAAGAGGTATACTTAATTCATTATAAACTAAATTATATCACAAAAAAACAGGGTCTTAAGTTGCAATTGAGTGACCATGATGAAGCAAGGATTAGTTCCTGATTCGCCGAATTATTATTTCTTCGGATTCTTGTTTCGCCGGATACTTGTTTTGTCGAAAAATTACAGTTCAAAACTACGGAAATATTGCGGCCGTATTTTAAAGGACTGGTGTAGCATTTTTTGGAAAATTGCGCTATATTCTTAAAATTTGGAATCTAACCGATTTCTGGGCAATCTAAGTCATCTCCTATTGTGCAACAATATGGCATACGGTAATAAAATATAACCGAACGCTTTCATGTAACTGATTTTATTGCATATAAATATTTCCGACGAAACAATAATCCGGCGAAGCAAGAATCCGGCGATCCAAGAATCCGAAAAAACAAAAATCCGACGAATCGGAAACTAATCGCAGCGTGTGCAGTTTCTGCAAAATTCTTAGTACATTTTTAAACATTAGCAAGGTTTCCCGAAATGAAACTGAAAAAATCATAACGATGACGTCACGTCTGGCACGATGTATCATTCCGAGGTCGACCGCAAACCGCAACGCGAGGGACAGTTACTGATTACTATGAATTTGTATACGTTTATAAATTTTACACAACACATTCGAAAGGTGACGAAACCATCGCTTGGTTTGGTACCCCGAATTTCAAAGGGGAACTATATTTTCTGTCACTTAAATTTAGATTTGTCACTAAACTGCGATACCCTAATTATTATATCTATCCCTAAGAAATATATTGGTCATCAAATTAATCAAATCTGTCCCTAAGTATGAGTCATCAGATTAATGTAAACCTGTATCCTAATGGTACCACTGGTGGTTCTATTGGGTGTACTACGGATAAGAAAGGCTAACTAAATTATAGTTTGATCATCAAAATTCGATCACCAAATTAATAGATCTGTCACCGAATAAATAGATCAGTTCCTTAATTCGATGCTTCTACCTATTTTACTAAGGCAGGTCTGATTAGGTACGACGACGAGCGAAGCGAGGAGTGTTAGGTAGAACTGCGACCCTCAGTGCGCGAGCCGAGCGAGCGAGCGAAGCAAGCGTGCCGCGGCAGCGGCCGACGAAGTATCAGAGCCGAACATTTTTTGCTAATACTTGGTGGTTTTTAATGCAACGTCAATGAAAACCACGATAATAAAATTTCAGGAACTTCTACGGGAATTTTGTAAAATCGCGGAATTTCAATTCAACTGCTGTATCTGATGATTTACGCGTGCAAAGACGCGGGTAAACCATAGTGGTTTACAGTTCATTTGATATTGACCTCAGCGAAGTAGTCTGGTTCAATAAATTACAAATAAGTTGTAAAACTGACCAATATACAATACTAACGCAACTAACATGGCACGGAAACCTTTATTTTATACTGTCGCAAGAATGTTCAGTCGATTTATGCGAACACCAGTATTCCAGGTTCATTTTCAGGTACTGGCGAGGTTTATACTAGAAAAGGGAATGTATGGTGTATTAAACGACAGTACTGGTTGCTATGCCTTTGTAATGTATGAAAAACATTCATAAGGTGACTCTGCCGCTTACCGGCGCATTCTGCAGTTGCGACCGACCTTCCAAATGTATTTCATACACATTCATAAAATAATCAATATGAAATTTAAAAGCCAGAGGTTCCCAAACTTTTTTTCTCATAGACCACAGTTTTAGTTTCCGGTAGCCTACCTGCTACATTACTAAACCCGGATTTTTATTAATTTACAAAGATAGTATTGCATATTCGTATGCATAATTTATTTTTTATCCTGGTATTACATCCGGGTTTTTAAGCTGTGGGCCGCTCGATGCGAGATCACTCAGTGCTCTAACATTCGAGACTAAATTCGTAATCGTTTGTGTATTTTTATACTGTCGTGTGACTCTTGTTCTGTTATTTTTTTACTGTAGACATTGTTGTTATATTTTTATTGTAGTTAAGTTGTTCTTTATCACGTTTTCCGTTTATTTTTATATGAAAGAATGGACTCCGGTCCAAGTACTTCTCGGTCAAAAGACGACTTATAAGTTGTCTCCCGTAAAAACGGCTTTTCATCGAAAATAGAAAAAAATATGGTAACAACAGAACTTTATATAATAATTCTAGTGGGCCCATACCTTGAAATCCCCTGAAAAGTCGCTTTGACAGACGAAAGTGTTTTCATTTTTTCCGTGGAATAAAAAATCCGGGTTTACTATATTCCCAAAATATTCATTTTGTTTTTCACGCCAACGTGAACTACCGTCTGGTTGCCCATGGACCCCTGGACCACTTTGGGAACCTCTGGGCTAGACCAGCACATTAGCATCAAAGAATACTTGACCGTTACAGCACATAACGTGTGGCAACACATGCTAAGTGGAGGCCCTTTTGGTATCCTGTTGTCACCATGTAACTTAGTTTTAGTGCTAGCTTTAGTCTTATTACTTTAAGGTGGTGATAAATCTTTCTTTCTTTCTTTTACCATGTATGTTTGTCCGCTTTCACGTTCAAAACGTAGCGACGGATCGACGTGATTTATGGCATAGAGATAGTTTATGGACCAGAGAGTGACGTAGGCTACTTTTATCCCGAAAAAATGCACAGTTCCCGAAGGAACAGCGCGCGATAACCGAATTCCACGCGGGCGAAGCCGCGGGCAAAAGCTAGTAATATTAATAAAAACCAATACTGTCGCCTTCGGTCTACTGCTG
>NC_133497.1:8334184-8411195 GCF_025370935.1 Choristoneura fumiferana | reverse complement strand
AATAATACAATCCAACTTTAAAAAAAAAAATTTTTAGTGTACCTACCATAGTAGGGGTGATTTTTTTTCTCTCATCCAACCTATAGTGTGGGTTATTGTTGGATAGGTCGACAATTTTTCGATTCAAAGATTTGTTTGCGAAATATTCAACTTTAAAGTGCACATTTTCATTAAAATCGAGCGTCCCCCCCTCTAAAATCTAAACCGTGGGTGGAAAAATTTGAAAAAATTCAGGAGTGTAGTAAGTAATCAAACTTTCAAGGAAAACTATAACGGCTAAGTTTGCTTGAAAATTATTAGTAGTTTATGAGTAATAGCAGCCTAAGCCTAAGGTATAAAATATACCTAAACTTGGAAGATTCCGTATAAAATACGAAATCATTAGAAAAATATTACTTCATTTTTCGTAATGGCTACGGAACCCTATTTCGGGCGTGTCGGACACGCTTTTGGCCGGTTTTTAATTATTTAATAAGGAGGAGTACTTGCGGCGCTTGAGTATTTGAGCCTGATCAGCCGCAGCGCCGGCTTGTGAGCTAGTTGCCTGGATGTGGGACAGAGCGAAAGTATCAACGCATGTAGCGTCCCACACCAGGGCCCTACCGAGCTTCCACGGCACCAGGGTGACCCCGTCTGGACGCTTGCCATCGTCCCTTGCCATGCCGGCTGGCTCTAAAGCCGAAGGCACTGAAGCAGTGGCACGCGACCGACGTACTAAGTCTTTATGGTGCCATGACGGATCATACGGCCGGCGCTCCTAACACATGAAAAAACCATGTCGTCCCAGTTGCTACACCTTTTGCCACAACGCACATGTGAGGAATGCATATTCTATAAAGTAACTAAAAAAAAAAAAGTGTTTAGGGTATGTATCTGAAGATTTCAGTTATTTAATTAACACCTAGTTTAATCTTAGAGAGGATTGAGGATATACCGCCAATTATTAGATATGGTATTAGTTCTCTTTGGATGTTTTAAAAAAAACTAAAAATGAAAGGAAATTATTTATTAAAACGAATGAAATTTATCAGTTTAGACAATGTAAAATCTCGGGGTTTCAATTCGACTGCCAGATTTATTGGATGACGTGAGCAAAGCAGCAGGTAAGGCTTGTATTATATATAGATTAATTCACTGTTATTTCTTGTGAAAATTACGTATAGTGAATGTTGCACAATTAAAAGGCTCGTTGTATTTTTGTTTCATGAACTTAAGACTAGGACCTTTTGCTTCACTCACGTTTACGTTATTAGGTACAGTATTTTATATGCCATTACATTACCGTAACTTCAGGGTATTTTGACCCAAAAGAAGGTTACTTTCTCCCATATCATACACACACAAACATCACGCTGTATTCCCAAATGGCGTAGACGTTACGCTTCGGAGCTACTTTTAGCAAAACCACATAATCATACAAGGACTTAATAAAACGCGGACGGTCAACCAAAGCCAACCATATAGCAATGACCCCTTTCAATGCAATAATAAAACATGAACCGACTTAAACCTATTGGCCAAAGTTACCCTTTAAAGGTAAAGTTCCGAGCCAAGCGACACTGACGCCACTAACGCCGCGTTATTATCGCCGCGACAGAGCGATAGTACAAGGTCTATATAAATACATGACGGCGTCAAGTATCGCCGTGTTCGTACACGCCGTCATGTATTTATATAGAACCTTGTACTATCGCCTGTCGCGGCGATAATAACGCGGCGTTAGTGGCGTCAGTGTCGCTTGGCTCGGAACTTTACCTTAAGGTAGACTTCTGAGTAAAGCGACCCCGGCGTCACAAACGCAGCGACAGTAACGCGGCGATAGAGCGATAGTATTATGCAGTACGGAAACGTATGAACTAACGTTCGAACGCAGCGTCACTGTCGCCGCCGCGTCAGTATCGCCGAGCGATAGCGGCCGTGCCATGTTTGCGCAACCACTGCCGCGCAATCGCTGAGATCGCACGTGGTTTTGAGGTTATTTTGCATGGAATAACAACAAACTGACACCGGAGTCGCGCTGCTCGGAAGCCAATCTGCGTCAGAGCCGCTGCGACACTGACACTGACGCAGCGGCTCTGACGCTGCGGCCGTTGCAGTAGAGCGGCTCCGGCGTCACTAACGCAGCGACAGTAACGCGGCGATAGAGCGATAGTATTATGCAGTACGGAAACGTATGAACTAACGTTCGAACGCAGCGTCACTGTCGCCGCGACAGTGGCGCCGCGTCAGTATCGCCGAGCGATAGCGGCCGTGCCATGTTTGCGCAACCACTGCCCGCGCAATCGCTGAGATCGCACGTGGTTTTTGAGGTTATTTTGCATGGAAATAACAACAAACTGACACCGAAGTCGCGCTGCTCGGAGCCAATCTGCGTCAGAGCCGCTGCGACACTGACACTGACGCAGCGGCTCTGACGCTGCGGCCGTTGCAGTAGAGCGGCTCCGGCGTCACTAACGCAGCGACAGTAACGCGGCGATAGAGCGATAGTATTATGCAGTACGGAAACGTATGAACTAACGTTCGAACACAGCGTCACTGTCGCCGACTCGGAAGTCACCTTTAGGGCCAAAGTAACCTAACCTTACGGTACGCTGATACCGTTGGCAGGATTAAGATAGCGATTATTCTCAAGAGCCATGTGTCCCGACAAAAGTAGTCATTATTGCTTTGTCTTACTTAACACTGAGAATTACTTAGTCCGCCAAACTTGCCCAACTCGGTTAAATACTAAACGTCGCTAAAAGCCGTCTGAGAGCTTTTTAATCATTGATTAGTTTAAGTTTAAGTAAGGCAGGTAGCCGACTTACCCACTTGAGGTTACTATTGGAATGTTTTGGTTAACTATAGTTAGTGGAAGTATGTATAGTAAGTTGGTTAATCATCATCATAATTAATGAAGTAAATAATTTCTTTGCTCACCCGCGACCTTGTATAGCTAAGTTTATGCAAAATACTTATGCGTGTTCATGCAGTTGCTCCACCTCCACACTGTAAGAACACACACAACGCACAAACCCATCTATTCCACTATCACACTACACTGACAAAAGGGCACAATACACGTAACAAGGCAGTAATTCGACTTTCGACTTCATACTAGCGCCCGAATCGACGCACACACACAGCCAAGCGTCATTTACACGGCCGCTAGCCAATCTCGCAAGACAAAACTACGCAGTGCCACGCCGTGCGCCGCGCAGTCCGGTCGCTAGTCGAGTGCTGTGCGCGCCGCCCGCTCTCTTCGCCCCCGTTTCGATTCCGTAACGTGACTAAGCGTTCGGTACTAAGTAACCATTTAGATGGTTGGCGGTCCTCTACTGTGCGTTTTTCCAGAAATTTCCTGCCTCGCACAGCAAACTCTGGAATGAGCTATCGCCTGCGGTATTCCCGGACCGCTAGACCTTCAAGTTTTCAAGAAAAGAGCGTACTCCTACCTTAAAGGCCGGCAACGCACTTGTGACTCTTCTGGTGTTGCAGGTGTCCATGGGCGATGGTAATCGCTTACCATCAGGCGATCCGCCTGCTCGTTTGCCCCCCCTATACCATAAAAGTACTATAAAACATTTTATTTAATAATTGCGGCGTCACGACAACGTGTATACTGCAGTACGGGTGCCTAAATTCAACGATGATAAAACCAACATTGTAATTTTTCAACTTCCAGCTGATGAAAGAAAGAAGAAAGAAAGAAAGAAAGAAATACATTTATTTAACGCCATAAAAAACAAACATAGGAACAAACATAGAAACAAATAAAGACATACATGACGCTAAAACAGGTCCCCAGTCAGCATAATGCCACCGGCAAGCCGTGGCGCTGATTTTCAGTGAGACCTTATCTAAAAACTAATAATGATAATGATGCTGAAAGGTAAAATTAATTCCTATTAGGTACCTTATTATTAAAGTATATTGTCTAGGTACTACTTAACAAAATGTAAACCAATTTTGATGTGTCTATGTATAGAAAATTACACTAAAAGAACTAATAATTCACATTTAAAAAAACGTATCTGTATACGTAACGTAATCTTTCTTTCTTTCTATTACATACTTCGATTGTTACATTTTGTTAAGTACCTACCTAAATAAATAAACATAGGTCCTTTTCACCACCCATTGATTAATTTTACTGAACGGATAAATGTGATGCCGTGTTTGTTGTTTTTGTTCGAATAAACGGAGACGGCAATCACATTTATCCGCAGTAAATTAATCAACGGGTCGTGAAACAGCCCCTTAGTCTTTATAACCTTATTCGTTTTCTTGTTTATCTCTTTGGGTGCATAGGTAATTCCAAATTTATGGCAGTTTCGGCTAAGCATGTGGTAGCTTCTGTTTTACTTTTTGTAGTCGCCCAACCCTATTGCGCTCCGCGCAGCGGTAGGTATAAATTTCAAGAACAAGGCCGAGTCAAACTACTGCCTATTGCTGTATTGTGCAAGGGTCCATATGTTTGCAATTATCTATTTTTCCGTGTGTTCCGTGTGGTTACGTGGTTTGACCCTATGGCTTCTCAAGCAGAGGATTCGTGGGTCAAACCCCGGCTCGCAACCTCTGATTTTCATGTGCGAAATACAATTTGAAATTTAACCACGAGCTTTAACGGTGAAGGAAGAACATCGTGAGGAAACCTGCCACAACGTGCGAAGCAGTTCGATGTGTGTGTGAAATTCCAATCCGCACTGGGCCCACGTGAGAACTACACCCCAAGCCCTCTCCATTTGAGAGGAAGCCTGTTTCCAGCAGAGGACAATTCGAATTAGTTGAACTGAAAACAGATAGGCCGCGACTCGTTTAAGCCATCCCGTGTCGTTCTACCTATCTCTTTACCAAATTTAATTCTAAATCAGTTCTAATAATTTAAGCATCAAGCTATATCAAAAAGAACAAAGCTATTTTACATGAACCACCCAACAGTCCGGCACCCACAGAACCCTGTCAATTCAGACTGCCGAAGAAGCAACAGGTAATAATCAAGTTGTTGATGTATGTAAGCAACGGTTGATACTATAGAGATGCTCAAAAAACAGTGTTTTGTTATGCTGTGGCGATTATCTCGCAACTTATCAAGTACACAGATTAAAAACAATAATTGTATAATAATAATAATTAAACTAAACAATAATTACGTAATAATAAAATAATAACTGTGTAATAATTAAAATTATAATAAAAATAGTAATACATTAATAGTCATAATTAATATAATCAAATAATTGAATGAGAATAATTATAATATAATTGTATAATAATTCAGTTAAAATAATCATGTCTCAATAATCGGTTAATAATTCTTATATTATATTAGATCAATTGTTATTTATATCAATATTACGTGTTTAAATACATGTCAGAATAAATAATAATTATAGTAAAAAATCAAATAATCATTGTCAATATTTACATCACTAAAAATAATTATTTTTGTATAACGCAAAATGTATGTCAGCGGACAGTGCAACTTAGTTTTCTTATTAGAGATTTACAACATCTGATCTTTTGTTCGATGCGCGAGCACCGAGAACCGGTTTCACCGCCGGCGCAGCGCGCCCGCTTGGCCGGCGCTCGCGCCAGTCGATATTCACTAACGACGCGGAGCCTACGTTCGTATGCCCTATTACAAACGCTTCCGAGTTGCATCGTTCGCTGCAAATGCTTGTGCCTCGCTTATCGCTATATTCTTCCAATCCTTCTAAACTGTTGCTTGTGCCTGTGCTAATTGTTTCTTCCGTGTACTGACTGATTACAAATTAAGTGCAAGAACAATTTGTGATTTATTTACCCGCGCGGACTACAGTTCAAGTGAGCATCACACCACATAACTACACTGGTGACCCCGTAAAACATGACTGAAGATAAAAATAATGCTACTGGAGCGAGTGGATTGAGCGTCGGACAATTTGCTGCATCATCGGACATATGCCGTGTCGGTGTGAGAGTACCCGCTTTCTGGCCAGAAAAACCGGCAATTTGGTTCGCACAAATAGAAAGCCAATTCGCAATCTCCAATATAACGGCAGATTCAACAAAATTTTATTATGTGGTTGCTCAACTCGATGCTCAACATGCCGCTGAGGTCGAGGACATTATCATTACGCCACCGGCTGTGGACAAGTACGTCAGGCTTAAGAACGAGCTCATCAAGAGGCTGTCGGCGTCACGAGAGAAGAAGGTACACCAGCTCCTTAATGACGAAGAGCTAGGAGATAGAAGACCCTCGCAATTTCTCCGGCACCTACGGCATCTGGCGGGCCCTGAAGTTCCCGACGACTTCCTTAAATCTATTTGGACTAGTCGCCTGCCGAAGAATATTCAGACTATAATCGCGGTTAACCCTACTGCATCGCTGGACGTTCTAGCCGATTTAGCCGACCGCATCCATGACGTGCTGCCTAGTGCTCAAGTCGCCTCCACTTCTTGTGCTGCCACTGAGTCACCGCTGAATACTCTCATCAAGCAAGTCAGTGAGTTAACAAGAGAGATGAAAACGCTCAAGACCCAGCTCAACCAGAGGCAGCCGCGATCAAAATCGCGTTCGTCGAGTCATACCCGCAACCAATCCGCTTCCAAGAGGTCTGCGTCTAATTACCGCAAGTATCCAAATGCTGGTACCACGCAAAGTTCGGTGAAAATGCCAAGAAGTGCGTAAAACCCTGCGACTATAAAGCGGGAAACTAAACGGGCACTCGATAATGGCGACCGCCGATTGCCCGAGCACTGGTCGCTTATTTGTCACAGACCTCACTTCGAAAACGCAGTTTCTCGTGGACACCGGCAGCGATCTATGTGTCTTCCCAAGGTCAGCATTGAAACAACGCCGACATCAAACAAGCTACCAGTTATGCGCAGCAAACGGCTCACCGATTCATACGTATGGTTTCGTACATCTGATTTTAAACTTAGGCTTGCGCCGTGACTTTACTTGGCGATTTGTTGTTGCCGACGTAACTAAGGCGATTATTGGAGTCGATTTTTTATCGCACTACGACTTAATGGTTGACTGTCGGAAACAGCGTTTGATCGACAAGAAGACTAGTTTGTTCACCGTGGCTTTGCCTACCAATCAAGCTGATAATATATCGTCGGTGAAAGTCATATCTGGAGATACACCTTATCATCGCATACTAGCACAATACCCCGACATTACTCGCCCTTCGGGTGTGCATCAAATTCGGAAGCACAACGTAGTCCACCATATCCGAACAACCCCAGGACCCCCTGCGTCGTGCTCACCTCGACGACTAGCCCCGGACAAGTTGAAGATCGCCGAAGACGAATTTGCTGCGATGATAAAAAACGGCACCGCTCGACCTTCGGAGTCACCCTGGTCGTCACCTCTGCACCTGGCACCTAAAAAAGACAACGGCTGGCGACCTTGTGGTGACTACAGGACGTTGAATGCCAGGACAATCCCTGACAGGTACCCGATACGTCACATTCATGACTTTTCACACCATATTTCGGGCTGCCAAGTATTTTCCACCATCGACTTGACAAAGGCGTATAACCAGATTCCTGTTAATCCAGAAGACATCCCAAAGACCGCTATCACGACTCCGTTTGGCCTTTACGAGTTCCCTTATATGACCTTCGGGCTCCGTAACGCAGGGCAAACTTTTCAACGGTTCGTGGACGAGATGGTAAGGGGTCTCGATTTTTGTTACGCCTACCTTGATGATTTTCTGGTTTACTCGAAAGACGCGAAGACTCACGAAGAGCACCTGCATCAACTGTTTCCCGATTACGCGACTACGGCATGATCATCAACACCTCAAAGTGTGTCTTCGGTGTCCCCGAGGTCACTTTTCTCGGATACCATATATCGGCGAAGGGTACGAAACCAGTTCCAGCAAAAGTTGAAGCTATCAAAAACTTCCCAGCTCCGAAGACCGTAAGAGAGTTACGAAGATTTCTGGGAATGATTAACTTTTACCGTAGATTTATTCCCGGAGCAGCACAGTTTCAAGGACCCTTAAATGCCCTTCTTACGGGCTCCGTCAAAGGTTCTCACCCCGTGAACTTCTCTGCAGAAGAACATGAGGCTTTCGCCAAATGCAAAGAAAGTTTATGCCAGGCCGCGCTGTTAGCGCACCCTGACAGCCAGGCTAAGCTCGCCATCGTTACTGACGCATCAGATTCTGCCCTAGGCGCAGCACTGCAGCAGTACGTAGATGACATTTGGCAACCCCTGCTTTCTTTTCACGAAAGTTAAGTCCAGCTCAAAGGAAATACTCTGCATATGACCGAGAACTGCTTGCTATATACGAAGCCATCAGGTATTTCAGACATATGGTCGAGGCGCGAGTTTTCACCATTTACACGGACCATAAGCCGTTATGCTTCGCATTCCACTCGCGCAAAGAAAATTGTTCTCCTAGACAGTTCAGGCATCTCGATTATATCTCGCAGTTTACAACTGATATAAGGCAAATCTCAGGGAAGAACAACGTCGTAGCTGACACTTTATCTCGCGTTGAAGAGATCACTCAGCCCGTCGACATGAAGGAGTTAGCGCAAGCACAACTCTCCGACCCCGAGCTCAAGCAGCTGTTAGAAAGCGGTACGTCCCTACGCCTAGCCAAAATCAAACTGCCAGGATCACACGCTGAACTGTACTGTGACGAAACTACTAGAATACCGAGACCATATGTCACCAAGGATCTTCGTCGAAAGGTGTTCCTAAGCTTGCACTGTCTTAGTCACCCAGGCGCCAACGCATCCATTAAAATGATAACAGACCGTTTTGTGTGGCCGGGAATGAAAAAAGACTGCCGTGAGTGGTCGCGGACCTGCTTGCCCTGTCAGCAGGCTAAGATAAACCGCCATGTGTCAGCACCTATTGGCACTTATAGACTCCCCGGTTCACGGTTTATGTTTATACATATTGACCTCATAGGCCCTATGCCACTGTCTCAGGGATTTAAATATTGCCTCACCGTAATCGACCGCTTCACACGATGGCCTGAGGTGATCCCATTGGCGGATATAACAGCTGAAACGGTGGCTAAAGCCTTGCTTCAGGGATGGATTTCTAGATTCGGCTGCCCTAATGACATTGTGACAGACCGAGGCAGACAATTTGAAAGCGCTCTTTTTAAACACTTGTCGGAGTTGGCTGGGTTCCAGCATCGTCGCACTACGGCGTACCACCCAGCCTGTAATGGACTCGTCGAGCGATTTCATAGGCAGTTAAAGACCGCCATTACTTGTCACGGAAACAGTAACTGGATGGAATCCCTACCGCTAGTGCTGCTCGGGATACGCAGTGCGTACAAGGCTGATCTGAATGCCTCGACTGCTGAATTGGTATATGGGGAGCCACTGAGAGTACCTGGAGAGTTTATAGAAGCGAAGTCGGGAGCTGATGACACCATAGACGTCACAGACTACATCGCGCGCCTTCGTAAGTTCGCTCATAACCTGTCCCCTATACCAGCCTCGCGACATTCCAATAGGAGATCATTCTTTATATTCAAAGATCTACAAACGACAAGTCACGTGTTTCTTCGCGATAATACTTGCCATCCACCTCTGCAACCAGCGTACACCGGTCCCCACGAGGTTATAGAAAGAGGTGACAAGAGTTTTAAAATCCGTTTTAATGGAAAGATCGTCACAGTATCCATAGACCGCATTAAACCAGCCTATATATTGGACGACATGAAAATAATGTAAGAACCACCCCGGCACCTCAGATTACTCAAGAGAGCAAATCGAGTCCTGCCGAGAATAAAAACCTCACAAAACGTACTCGCTCAGGACGAGAAGTACGCTTTCCTAATTATTATCGCCCGTAGGACGGTCTCTGGAAGGGGTGTGTGGCGATTATTCTCGCAACTTATCAAGTACACAGATTAAAAACAATAATTGTATAATAATAATAATTAAACTAAACAATAATTACGTAATAATAAAATAATAACTGTGTAATAATTAAAATTATAATAAAATTAATACATTAATAGTCATAATTAATATAATCAAATTAATTGAATGAGAATAATTATATATAATTGTATAATAATTCAGTTAAAATAATCATGTCTCAATAATCGGTTAATAATTCTTATATTATATTAGATCAATTGTTATTTATATCAATATTACGTGTTTAAATACATGTCAGAATAAATAATATTATAGTAAAAAATCAAATAATCATTGTCAATATTTACATCACTAAAAATAATTATTTTGTATAACGCAAAATGTATGTCAGCGGACAGTGCAACTTAGTTTTCTTATTAGAGATTTACAACATCTGATCTTTTGTTCGATGCGCGAGCACCGAGAACCGGTTCACCGCCGCGCAGCGCGCCCGCTTGGCCGGCGCTCGCGCCAGTCGATATTCACTAACGACGCGGAGCCTACGTTCGTATGCCCTATTACAAACGCTTCCGAGTTGCATCGTTCGCTGCAAATGCTTGTGCCTCGCTTATCGCTATATTCTTCCAATCCTTCTAAACTGTTGCTTGTGCCTGTGCTAATTGTTTCTTCCGTGTACTGACTGATTACAAATTAAGTGCAAGAACAATTTGTGATTTATTTACCCGCGCGGACTACAGTTCAAGTAAGCACTACACCACATAACTACAATGCAATACCATTATCATAATTAAAAAAAATATAAAATCAAAGTTCTACTACAATCTATCCAAAAAATCGCTGTCTTAGTCATCATTTCATCTACACAGTGCTTCCATCATGAAAACTTTCCCACACTATTCTAAGTGACCATTCAAGAGCAAGCGAGTTCGGAAGCAAAACCTGCAACACTCGCTGCGATAGTTCTGGAAAATCCAANGAAACACCAAAAGCCAATTGAAGTTCACCTATTGCGTTCTAAAAAATGACCTGACGTCCGTGATGCCATTGAATTTACACCCCATTTTGAAACATTCTTATCGCCGGAACACTCAAATTGTTGCTGTGATTGTTGTGATTGTTGTTGTGAATGTGAGATAACATCTGGTTGTCCTCATTTGTACCTGGAGATGTCATTGGAGTTTCAACAATAGCCAACAGTGACTCTAAGTCTGATGAAGTTCTGATTTAACTCGAAGCTTAGCGACATCCAAAGTCAACATCTACCTAAACAACGATGATATAATGATAACCAGTGCCTGTTGACCTATTTAATGAGTACCTATCAGATGTTGATGAATACCTGTCAACACATGACCTCAGTTCAATCAACTTGTCAGAAATTGTTTTTAGCTCGGAATCAACAGCAAAGTCAGTTTCCAATATAGCCTCCGAAGGACATTCAACAAATAACTCTTAAGTTGCTTTCTCAACCCAATCAACAGTACTAAGTGGCGTTTCTGACCTAATTTTTAACTTCATAAATCAACTCATCTTTCAAAGTGAATAAAATTGTATAACTCTTTCCATATTTTAGTGATGTTTGTGTACTAAATTGAATTGAAATTAATGGCTTACAAACTTTAATTACTATTGTTTAATTTGTTTCAACAATAAAATTGTTTTATGTTTGTTATTTTACAAAATATAAGTTTTTATTAAAGTTTTATAGCAAAATTTATGAATGATGTTTCATTCCCCAAATTCTTATTAATAACACAATTTGCTGGCACAAATGTAGCAATAAACACAATTAAATTGCATAAAATGGCAGTAATTAATAAATGGCAGTAAATTAAATGCTGCTATAAATAAACGGTAGTAGTTTATATACACTGCTATTAGGTATGAAATGCAGTTAGAAATTTACAAACTGTCTAAGCACTATGCACACACAATTTATAATTCTAGGTCATAATGTTGTAGCATAAATGATATTATAATTTAATATTCAATATTTCACAATGATTTTGTTTCCCAAAGTGGGTTTTTCACCATTTATAAAAAAATGAAGTTAGTTGAACAAAACTAAGTTTCCTTTCATAGATAATCTGAAATATAGCTGTATGTATAGTATAGAAAGCTATGCTATGAAGTGACACTTTATAACTGTCAAAGAAAGTTCTTTCGCTTTCACAAAGTTATAGGTTACTTTTACTATGAAAATGTTAATAAATATCAATTTGTGGTCAAAATAGTGGAAACAATAACTACAACAGTGAAATTTTTATGAAATAAGGCATAAATGTGCTAGACTTCTACGTTCAAAGGTAATATCTGGTTTCAACCTGACAAACTGAATCTTAATTATTGAAAATTGATGGCAGTTGATTTCTACACAAAAAAATTAGCCAAAATTACTCAAAGCACTCAAAATAACGCAAAATTAACGGTTGGGCGCCAATTGCCACCTTGTGCCGTACTGAAAACAAGCCCGGTGTGGGTAACAGCCAAGGGGCAATGCGGAAAGACAGAATAAAACTGAAAGTAGCTGTTGCTACACTGAAAATGCTTAAATATTGTCTGGAGGCGTGCTCTGAATAATTAGGGCTCTATCTAAAGGATGTAAAGGAAAAATGTTAGTATGTAAACACAATCTTTATTGCTCTTTTGACTCTATACAGCGTAAAGTAATATAAATATGTGAAACCACTTGTAGTAGATTACCAGACAATTTACAAAGATAGTTTTAGCTCAGCCGCAAGCGGGTGTGATGCAGAAGGCGGTTCTTATATGCTAGTTTCACAATTTATTTAAGCTTAATGGTGTTAGTCCCTAAGGAAATCTAAACTTGCCATCAATTTCAATTTTCAACTACTGAATTTAAATCATAAACTTCCCTAATTAATATTCATAAATGTTTTACAGACCTGGCCAGAAGCTACCTCTCTGTGACACCAGTCCGGCAGCCGAAGGATGACCACGGTGTGAGACAAACGCGATGCTCTGGGGCGTCGTCTCTATGTGCTGACCCTTAGCTGGCCGCGCGGGTCCCACAGGATGCAGAACAGTCTTCTGGTCTCAGCAACGGAAGAAAAGACGTGGCAAAAGCTAGTTGCAGAAGGCACAGCCAAGGCAAAGATGCTTCAGAAAATTGGCTAGTTCTCAGAACACAGAAATGAATATCTAGCCCGGAAATTAGAGTTTATCTAAACCTTAAGCTCCCAAATGGAGGTGCAAAAAGACAAGGTCTAAACCCAAATAACTGGCATCATCATGCCACAAATTAATTTACTGTAGTAAGTAAACGAAAGATGAAAATGTGTGCAAAATTTAGGATAAATTAAATTAAACCCAAACAATAATTATCATCATAATGATCCTAATAATCATAATAAACCTAATAATCTTAATAATCCTGATAACCCTAACCGGCTGGAAGGAAGAAGAAATTGCTTCGATTAGACACTTGCAAAAAGGCAAAAGCATGTGGCAAAGAGGTAAAGTGATCTGTATGATTCTTACCGGAGTAAATCAACTGTAGCCCAGGATTAACTCGACGCTGGTCTTCCCACCCTCAGCCGCATGCAAGGAATCATGTGCTGAAATTAACCACAAGGATGAGAAATAATGCCGCGTGGACTAAACTGAATCTAACCAATATTTCAGTAACCAAATTTACTTACAGTTCACTTGCTGCACAAAAATAAAATTTAAATGGGCTGCGTTTGCGCCATAAAAGCCACTAAAATTCACAATGGAGGCTGCCACCCTCGTCTCTTCTTCGATGGAAAATGATCTAGCTCTCACACATGATGGAGGCCTAAGTCAAGAGGAATGGAGACTCCAGAACAGCCCTTCTCAAAGCCTGAGTGAACATCGCTTGGACTATGAAAAGCCCCTAAGAATTTCCCCCGAATCCCACCAATTGTGGGAACAACATTTACTATGCCAAATTATCACTAGATGTTATTAGCTTTCGATTCTGTATCAGATTCGACTGATTGTAAATTAAATAAATGTTATTCACCAATGTCTGAAATTAATTATATTTCCCCTGAAACATGATAAAAATTCCTGAACTGACATCCCTACAAAATGATTTACTTAAATGCTCCAATCAGAGATGACCCCGTCAACACAATCCTCCTTCCTGTTACCAGCTGAAAAAAATATATTAAAATAATTGCCAGATTAATCGGATTTCGGGCAGTTCGAGTCATGGAAGAAAACACAACGTTACACTAGGCGACATAAAATGACTTCTATATATATTAGGCAATCTGGTGTTAACAGCCACGAACAGCATATACATTATTTTTCTGGTTTTTCTGTGCATCTATATTTCAGTTTGTATTTATATCTATATTTTAGGTTTTACGGGATGACCGTAAAAGTAAAAATTTGGAATTGAAATAAAAAATACAAAAAGATTCCAAAAAAACAATCTTAACAGTTTCTATATATTTTTTTATAATTTTTAATTTGTATTAAAGTAAAAATCAATCAAATAAAGCAATAAAATAAAAGTTAAGATAGTAAGTGAACAATTGTTTCCACTGTTGCTACTTCATTTCCTCGCAATCGAAGTGAAAAGCAGTGTAAAACTCGAGCATTAAACTAATGGCTCGTTTTATGCTCTTGTTGTACAATGTACTATTTTTTAATTGATAAAAAATGTGTCCAATATTTTTTGATAATCTATCCGACGGAAAATCAAATTTTTTCAGGACAGTAGCCCATTCAACAATATTCATTGCATGACAATGACAACAAACGATGCTGTAAAATTCTGTCTTGTTCCAGAGTAATAAAAAAGATTGCTAACTATAGTGCCAAAAGGTTTTTCATTAATTACGTCACAATAATTTTGATGATTGTTACACCCTCCTTTTCATTTCACACTTAGGTACTACTTGTACCTACCTAATTTTTTTTTAATATGAAGTCAATTGTTATTAATATGGTTAGAGCTAAGGAGGTATACTTACAGTTTTCGCAGGCAAGCACACTTCCTCTGTAGGTGTTCTATCTGATCTCTGGAAGCCCTCTCCAACTTCTTTATCTTAGTGGAGTCCTCTCCTCGCTTTTCTCGCAGCTCCCTCTCGCGACTCAGAGCCTCTCTACGTTAGTCGGGTCCAGGGAAAAACGGTTAGGAATGTGTTTAAATGTACATGAGTATTTTGAATTTGGAATGAGCATTCTATCGCAGCGATTATTTCTAAAAGTTGTGTTGCACTTCCGTGCCTGTAATGTTTTCTTTTTAAGTTTTGTAGTGGCCAGTTCTTTTTTGGCTGTCTGTGGTTTTTTGTAATAAAATGCAAGGCCAGTCATAATTCTAGCTTTGTGTAATATACTTAGTACTTTATTAATGAATGTTGTTCTATGATGTTTTAATAATAATAAATGTGAATAAATCGTAATAATATGGCTTGATGACAATGCCATGATAACAAACTAGTGTCAAGGAATATTTTCTATAAAAATGAATATAGACTCCAAGGTCGCGATTTGAATCTTGTCTTCCGCACTGCTAATGCTCGTCTACAGAAATAATTATTAAATAAAAACATTTCAATCTAAAACATATAAATATTTTATTGCAAAAACAATATAAAATTGAAAAACACACTGTAAATAGAAATTTGTATAGTTTAGGAATAATATCTTAGTGCGTTTGGTTACACCATTATCTAAAGAATAGAGAAAAGAAAAAGAAAAATACTGACTCTACAACGCTAGAACGTAAACTTTTTTATTAATTATGTCATATATTATATTTTGTGTGTAGGTATACTTTTATTTAATAAATTCAAAATCTAATGTCGTAGAATCAGTACCAAAATGCTGAAGATATTTATTTTTAAAAGCAATTGAAACGAAGAAAGTTTTGAAAATGAACATGAAAGAAATATGTAGCAGTGAAAAATTTTTTTGATAACATTGTTACTATGAATAAATGAAAAGAATTTAATATTTATATAATTGGTATGAGTACATTGTACATTGAATGAAAATATCACATTTTTACATTTCAGTCCAATTCGGCAGTTAAACCATAGGTACAATGGTAAAAATCCTACTCCTAATTTTATTTTATTTTCATTTTACTGGTAATTTGTGGGTTTTATTGATAAGTATATTTTTCAAATACATTAACTACAAAACTTTACAAAATACAAAAAGCGAGGGTAAAAGGTAGCCACATTTTTTAAAGGAAGAAGGTATTGCAGCACAAATAAAATTGAAAAATAGGTGTGTGTTGAACAGTAAATGAAAAGAATAAGACTGTATGCAACATATACGATATTTTTTAATCGGTGATCAGGAACCAATTCTTCTTATTCAGTTATTGGTGGCGGTCACTATAATAGGTCGCAATTACATGGAATATAACTTTTACGTTGAAAATAACTTTCAAGTAAAATTACAGTATTTCTTTTCATCTACCATTCAACCCACAACTATGTATTCAGAAGTAAAGCGAGATGCAAAGCTGGAGGTAAGCTATTCTCTCTTTCTCTCCCTCCTAACAATATGGACGTAGAAGATGAGTGCGAGTGAGAGGAGCAGTGCGGCGAGAGCGAGACGCAGCGAGCCGGTGACGGCGCCGACGCCGCAGGCCGACAGCGCAGCGCCCAGCGCGCTGCAACTGGACACCAGACGCTTCCTAGTCCCGGTTGTCTCTCTGTGCCCCCCAAGGGCGGATCCAGGGGGACAACAATTGACGGGGGTCATGTCATGACAATAATGCACGGTTGTTAAAGAATTTAGCGCCATGCACGGTTGTTCAAGAATTTAGCGACGACATACCATTTTCCAATTAAATATTCATTTTCTAAGGTGACGTTTGTTTCTTCGCACTGCAGATGGCTTAGACAAGGTTGAAGTAATGTTACGGCAAAAAATACAAGGAATAGCGAGATAACTGCAGCTGTCAGAGACTTTAATAACACTACATATATGACTGATATTGTTTCAGGCCCTATATCTACAACGAAGTGCAAAATTCGAACTTTGTCTCTTGCCGTCCCTTACTTATACGAACTTCGATTTTAGAATTTCATTAGTAGTCCCCCAGATCATAGGTTGACTAAACTTAAGATAATTGCTTCATGATACAGAAAGTCAATGATAAAATGTTAATACTTAAGTATTACAGATGATTACTGTAATAAGTATAATCAATGAATCATAAGTCTTCATATTATTTAGAGATAAAAAAATATACAAAAGATGTTTCTTGGGTCTTATACCACGAAGCTTGAAATTAGAACTTCGTATCGTGCCGTCCCACTCACGCTAACAGTATTTAATAAGAGTGAGAGGGACGGTGCGAATTACGATACGAATATCGAATTTAGAACTTGGAAGTAGACCCCAGATTTCCAGTCACAGAACAAAAACAGTGGTGGCGGAAGCCATGTATTAAAATTTCGCTTTGACGCATTCATTGTATCTGTTTACGTTCTATGTCTGTTACCTGTTTTTAATTTTTAGAATACAAAGATCTTAAAAAACGCGGCAAAAACGGAACCATCGCGGCCATCTTGCAAAACTAAAGTTTTACAGTTCGCCTCGAATATCGCTGTTTGTATCTTTTGTTCGATTTTAAGCATAATAATAATATAAAAGATAGTTTAATGTTCAACATATAAAGCTAACAATTATAATTTTTCGTCTCGTGCGCACGTCACACAGGTTTATTAAGACGTTCCTGTAAGTAATCAATTTACGTAACTTTGCATTCTAATAATTATCTTCCATACCTAGCAATATTTATGTTCACACAAAAATGGAATAACTTCATCACAATTTTAAAGGTCCTTGAAGTACATATAAAAACTAATTTTATTTTTTGCAATTGTCCGAAATAAAAGCATTCACTAAAGCTTCCATTTACTTATCCACTAAACCGCTCATTTCTATTTTTGTACATATATATATTTAATGCTAATTTTAATCAAAATACTGCCTTTTGGACTGAGTAAGGTAATTTAAATGATTCAATGATATTTATATCGTCACGATGGTGATGTTGATGATTCGAAAATGCTCAAGGAAATGCATAGAATAAGATTTTGAAAAATGCTCTCTTAACATTCTACGAACAATGTCATCGTAACGGAATTTTAATTTAAAAAATCTTAGTGATTTCTTTTCTGACCGGTGAAACATCGCTAGATGGCGTTAGTATCGTGAGGTCTGTTTGAGGTTGCAGTCTTGCTTGCGATAGTTAACCAATCACAAAATTTGAGAATTACGTCACATTTAATGTGACGCAATGAGGGCTATCGTTTTTTGTCTCACTAGATGGCGCACTGTTGCGTGAGGTTTTTAAGTATGGCTTTCAAAGTCTAATATTACGGGCGTAAAGACAAAGTTTAGATTAAAATCATATTTAATACACCTTAAAACCGTACCATAAAAATATCGAGCATGCCACAGTGTTGCATAGTCCCCGTTTTGTTCGGAAAAAAGGTAGGAAAAAGGTTTCCGAAAGACAAAACTGTCTTAAAACACAGGAACGCATATTTGCCATAATTAATTTCAGATATTGCAAAATATTCACAAAATTATTGTAATTATAAATAAACCCGCGTAGCTCACCCAAAAACTATGAGATTTGACATTTCGGAGACCTCACGCTACACTAGCGCCTCTAGTGGCGAATTCATACGCGATAGCCCTCATTGTCAATAAGTGCCACATTACAACCAAATCAAAATGAACATTCTCTTCCTCAAAATCACTAAGATATAAGTATGTATGTACCTTTTTTCAATAAAAAAACTTAAAAAACATCTGGTCATGATTAGGTACCTCATTTCTGTTACTTAAAAAATCGAAAGTAGTGGTGTTGTGAAATCTTTGTGACACTGTTCGTAAAATGGTTCAATAATAGATAAACTGTATGTAATGTATGATGAGATGAGTTAGTCAAGGATGAAACACGCATGCCTCAGTTGGTAGCCGAATTTGTCCAAAAGACAATATTACATTTGATTAGTCAAACAAAAGTTATTCGGGGAACAAATTAAGCTACCAATGAAATAAGAATGTTGATTATTCAAATTTAATTATCCTTTTTACACTTGAATAGGTAGATTGCAAACGCACGAGTTCTTTGGGTTGGACACACACGCACTATGACTATATTCGGTGAATTGACCATGATAAGTTCAATGACCAACAGGTAGGTACGTGAATTGACCAACAGGTAGACACGTGAATTGACCAACATAAGTTGAATTACCAATAAGATAATACGTGAATTGACCAACATGCTAACTAAATAAAAGTGTTCAAGCTGCAAGATATTTCTATACAATAATGTGTGCATGGGCTTTAAAAAATTTAAAATGACTTCAACGCTATTTATTCAAACAAAACTTTAATGACATTTTCCAAATATTTGTTTTACGCATTCTTAATAATCAACATTCGAATGATAGTTAGTTTGTGCAAAGTTAGCAAAGGATGAAAAATACGATTTTATTTGTTAAAAAAACTAGTTTTTTAAAAGTAGTAGCGAATTATGTCGATATAGAAAGACGAATATCTTATAGGTTGCTTCAGTGGCGGACTAAGGGGCGGGGATGAAGCTGAATGAACTCACCTCAGCTCCTGTTCGGTGACCTCCAGCGTGCGGCCGCACTGCGCCGCCTTTTCCGTCAGCGTGTCGTAGTCCACCGATTGGGATTGTAGTTGAGCTTTCAACTCTGAAAATTAATTAAATCATCATCAGCATCCCAGCCACTGCTGGGCACATGGCTCCTCTTAGAATGAGAAGGCATTGGTCGTAAATTAGTTAAATAAACATCACTTATTAAGTAGAGATAAGTAAATCCGAATCTAAAGATAAAAAAAGAGTCAGATCTGCTGCGTTTCTACCAGAGGATGTGTGAGGATGCATTGCGAGGTATGTGTTTTTCATGAACATAAACGCTTTATTTATATAAGTATCCTCACTCAGCGTTGTTTTAGTAGTAACAGCGAAGCGAAGCGAGATTTTTGTATTACACAACAAGGAAAGGATGTGTGCGAGGACTGTGTTGCGAGGCATCCCTCGCAAATCGGAAATCGATGTGTTGCAAAGACTCAGTCACTAACAGTTATCAGTGGCGCGCGCTACGCTCCCATCTCACCGCACCCCGCTCGCTTTTTAATTGAAAAGAGTCTGCTACATGCCCAGAGTGGAGCTAACACCACAGTTTGGTCCTTCCAGCCCACTCTTACCCGCGATCTCCTCCAATAGTTCCTTTTCCCTCTGCACGCGGTCCTCCTCCCCCTCCTGCCGGCACTCCGCCTTCATGCGCTCCAGGCAGTTCTCTTTGTCTGTCATGAACTGCTCCCACTGCTCGTCTGCAACAACCAGGGTCAATGCTGATATTTTTTGTCAGGCGTCTATTCAAACATAGTTTAAGTGTGTCTAGCAGGTGTAGGGTTGTCATATGGAAAAATTAGATGTCTTGATAGAAATCCTGACATTCTACTAAGAGTCCTGACATTTCACGTAACAAAGATTTGGCATAGCTTTAATTGGCATAGATTGTAACTAGGGTTAAAAAAAAGTATTGATAGTTCTTTAGCTGTAACTTATCCTATTCAAAATTGATCTGGAATAAATATTATTAGTTTTGTTGACAACTTGCTAATATAATTTCATTCATTAAAACTATGTAAACTTTACAATATGTATCATGAAAACATTGATCATTTTAATGTTTAAGTATTTTTTTCATTTAGTGAGGCCATTTCTCAAAATACTGATAAGTATTTGCCAAGTCCGGCCGCAATTCTGGCAAAGGGTCAAAAATCCTGACATGTTAGGTGCAACTTACAAAGTGTAAAGCACTTAAGGAAGTGATGTCTTATATCATTGAGAATAAAGAACATTTTTTACTATAACGTTATTTTAGGCGGAATTTTATTTACCTCACCTGTGTTAGGAACATACTCGTACGTTACATAGGTACATACCAATATAATTTTTTTTAAAGTTTTTATGAAGTAACTAAAGTCTGATCGTCGCAAGCTCTTGGTCTATGGGCGCGTTCAAGTATAACGTAACGCAAGTTTTTAAGATCTTTGAATATGTAACGCGCCGCAATATTTTTCTTTACCCTCTATTCTCCCTTCCTAAACGTTACGTAACATCCAAAAAGAGCATTTTCACTCAAGTCGTTTAGCTTTTCTTTGACCGTTTTCCAAACTTAGTTGGCATTTTTGGCACTGTTGCTCTGCAGGGCTATTACGAAACTCGAAGTTCGTGTCGTGCGGTCCCTCTCGCTCTCGTATTAAATAGTATAAGTGTCAGAGGGACCGCATGACACGAACTTCGAGTTTCGAGTTTCGTAGTAGCCCTGCTGGTACATACGTTACGTTATTATTAGAGATTTATAGTCCAAGAACAACTGATGATGCGATATCCCTCTTTTAAGGACATTATAGTATGAACTTTTGTAAGGACTGTGGCGTAACGCGTTGTTCGAACCTCCCCCCCCCCTAACGCATCGTAATACGTTTTACAAGACCCCCCAAATTGCGTTGCGTGATACTTAATTGAAATGAACGGAAATGAAAAAACTGTGTCAGAGCCATAGCTCTGTTACATACCCATCTCCCTCCGATGCTGATCCCGCATCTTGTTAAGCAGGTCATTCTTCTCCGCAATCAAAGTGCTTCTAGTGTGGTCCAGCAACTTCTTCGCTTCTCCAGCCGCCGCGGCAGCCTGTTCCTCCACTACACGCACCTTCTCCGACCACTCTGCTATTAGGGCCTCTGCAAAGATACGTTTATAATGAAGAACTATCGGTACTATTTGGCCGGTTCAACAACGCTTTGGTGTTTAAAAAAAAGTGGCACAAACGTCCACACGATACTAACGCCATCTAGCGATATACTTAACAGAAACACTAATTAAAAAATTAAAAAACCATCAGGCGGTAATTTGCGTAGGTGAAGTGATGTTACTTTGAGGAGCAAGGTTGCGATTCCGAAGCTGCACCTCACTGAGTCGCCAACCGGCAGCCAATTTGGACGACAAACTTCTCCAAGTTTTATTCATTCCTAATTCGTGGAACTGACTGAAGAGTGGCTATGGTAATGGTTTGGCGACATTTGGATACCCATGCTTGCGTCACCAGCGACGTCGTCATAGCGTCCAGGTGAGACAGGGCTATAAGGCAAATCTAATCTTGCAAGTTGCAGTTCATTGCAGCGCTCGATTGTCTGCTTTAAATGTATATTTCAAATCTATTTTTTTTATTTATGATGGTGGAAGAATTTTACACTTCCACTAAACGTAGATATAGTTAGTGTTTAGTTATAGTTTTGTAACAAAGGGACCCCATACATCCCTGTATTATTATTATTCTTTTCTTGTATTTTTTTCTTTTATTTTATAATGTAGTTATTAAGTATTTTATTTGTAATTATATTATTTTGAAGAAAAAGAATGACTTTCTTCCTTGAAGATAAGTACTTGTTTCTTACGGCGAATTCTTCTTGCCAATGATGGTCTCTCCGAAAGCGATGGTAGTTTAAAAAATGACGAGAAAAAGTGCCCATTTATTGTATTTAGGTAATGCAATTCGCAAAAAATTTTTTTAAAATCGAAACTGTGTTTTAAACTAGTTTTAAACTAACCGCGTTCCTGCTCGAATTTCTCAGACAGTTTCTCCTGTGTGTTGGCGTGCGCGATGTCCGCCCGGTCTAACAGATGGCGCAGCTGCATGATGTCCCAGTCAGCCTTACTATGCGCAGCCGCCAGCGCAGTCTCGAACTCTGTCTGCTTTGAAGCTAGCTCTTCTTTGAGATTCTCGAACTGGAATAAAAAAGTAAGCAAATACAATAAAAAGTAATGGTTAGTAAGCATGATTGTATTTTCGTGCTCGAGCCGATTTACACCATTGTAGCCACTACTAGATGGCGCTGTTAGCACATTAGAGCTAACAGCGTCATCTAGTATGCGTTAGTAGAAATATCTGCAACTGTAGTTTTGGGCGCAACGGCGCACCTTAGTAGTGACCTTCCTCAGCTCGCGGTCTGCGTTCCGTCCGTTCTTCCTCAGTTTTTTTAAATATATAAGAGGGGGTAAACGACCATGCGGGTCACCTGATTGGAAGCTATCACCGCCACCCTTTGAGAGACTGATAGGCTTGTTTTTTAAAGATCCACGCTCCCGCCCGCCCGCTTCGGAAACATTGGCCCAGGAAGCTGGTTCCATAAGTCGAGCGTGGAAAAAAGTTGACGGTGCTAGATTGCCAATTATCAAGGTGGTGAGGATATCATGCGCAGCTGTATGAATGCGCTTTTGAACGCTCGATGTTCGTCGTTACAGTCTCGACACTACTAGATGGCGCTGCTAGCGGACTAATTATTAGTATACTAACAGCGCCACCTATTGTGCGCTAGTAGAAGCGTACCTTAGTAGTGACCTCCCTCAGCTTGCGGTCGGCGTTTCGTCCGTCCCGCTCTGCTTCGGCCCGTAGCTGCGCGAGCGCGGCGCGCGTGCGCTCGGCATGACCCCGCTCGAGCGCCGCTCGCGCCGCCGCGGCTGTCGTTGCGTGCTCTGTTCGCAGTGTCTCTACTGTCTTCGTGTGTTGTTGTTCTAGACGTTCTATGGCCTGAAAGAAGACAAAGAATAACAAGGTAGATAGTTAAAAACGTTATTTGCTGCTGCAAATAGGTACATACAATCAAGATTACAGAAATATAAAAAATCAGCTCAACAAACTTAAAAATTAAACAAAACCCCGGAAAATTTAATAATTTCGGCGCATAGTGATAAACGAATTCTTTGCAGTACTTCCTCATGTTTTTGAAAAAAGGGACAGATAAAAAACAGATAACGAAGTCAGCACCCCATCAGCTCCATCTATCTATTTACTATTTATCTAAATTCACGTCACTGCTCTCTTATCCACCCTCATCATCCCTTACCTGCGCGTGTCTTTGTTCCTTCTCCTCCCTAACCCTCGTCTCTCTGTCCAACAGCTCCTTCAGCCTATGCACTTCTAGCTTCAGCGCTTCCTCCCTCGTCTCCACTTTCTGCAGCTGCAGGGTCAACGCTTGTACTGAGCGCTGCTGCTCCGAAGCCAAGCCTCGCAGCTGCTGGAGCTCAGCGATGTGGGATGGTGACGGCGGCGCGGTCTTTAGCTGCTCGACTGTGGCTGCGAGCTATAGAAGCGAGAGAAATAAAAAATGGATTGAAGCATTGAACGAGATATTAGATCATATTATGCGAAATCCAATTGAGGAATATTCAGACCCACTGAATATAATTCACTGTTACAACAACATGAATTAGTGAACTACATCTTCGGCCTCATCTACACTTACCATCATGAGGCAGAAGTCACCGGTCAGTTTTAAAAGAAATTAAAACTTGTTGTCACGAAGACCCGAAAGAACTTCATAGCATTTAATTTAATTTGAAGTTTAACATGGACATTAGAACATTAGGATATTCAAATTATTACTGCTTATAGTCTAAAAAATTATACGAGTAATACGGGTATGCATTCTTTTATTGTTTTTGTTACAGGTAAAATGTGGTAAGTACGTGTGTAGTGTCTTGGTATAGTATTGGCACAGAAGATCAGCGTGTTCAAGAAACTTCTTTTCTTACCGTCTTCTTGAGCAGCTTCTGGTTCCTGGCATTATTCCTAGCATCTCTCCCCTAATTGACTCTAACCCTTCTCTTCTTCTTTTCTTTTCCTTCTCCTATTTTCTAACCTTCTCCAACTTTCACATCTTCTTTTTGTACGGTATCATCAGTAATCTGCGTAACCCTGAGCTCTTAAGATAAGATAAGATAAGATAAGATAAGATGACTTATTTGTGTACCTCTTTCTTCTGCTTCTCCTGATCCCTAGCCTTCTTCTCCAGCTCCCTCATCTTCCACTCGCAGTCCGCCAGCATGAGCTCCGCCCTCGCGGCGGCCTGTGAGCGCGCCGCCTCGTGCGCCGTCCGCCATCTCGCTGTGTTCGCTTCTGCTGCAGCTACGGCCTGAAATATAAATCCTTGTTAACGGCCTCATTAATATTTAACACTAGCCTCTTGCCCGGGACTCCATCCCCGTAGAATCCATTTATCGGTATCCTGAAGGAGCTATGCATTTTTCCGGGATAATAACTATCCTATGTACTTCCCCGGGACTCAAACTGTCTATACCAAATTTCATCTAAATTGGTTCAGTGGTTCGGATAGCAAATAAACAGACTTACAAACTTTCACATTTATAATATTAGTGAGAAGTACATAGGACTTAATAATATAGTTACTTTGCGGAGGTCCATAACAATGGACTATAAACAATTACTTTGCTCACCCGCGCGCGACCTTATGATAGCTACGTCTATGCAAAAAATGTGTGTTCTTACAGGGTGGAGCCACCACTCAGGAGACCAATTCGTGCTTCGCTTCGACCTCCTCCGAATGGTGCTTTCGAACGTATACATCGAAGGATTACGGAATCATTTCATTTATCGGATTTATTTGTCAGAGCATTAGGTTATTTCTTTTGTACCTCCTGGGCCTTCTGCTCGTGTTCCACCTTCTCCCGCTGCAGCCGCTCCCGGTCCTGTTCCAGAGCCAGAACTCGGGACTCCAGCTCCGCGCGTCGTGTCAGCGCGTCTTCCAACTCCGCACGGAGTTGGCGGAGGGACTCATCTGAAAACAAAATGTTTTCCAATACAATACAACGACTTGTCGGGTTATACAACTTATACAGTATACGTGGAGCTACTGGGGATTCTTCGAAGAGAAGGATTTTATTTATTTATTTATTTATTAAATGCAATTCACATGTCAAAATTACAATACAGCACTAACACTATGAAACCCGGAAGGGCGCAGCATTTTTAAGAGAGAGAGAGTTTCCAAAACAATAAATTGGTATCTTAGAATTAATTAAAGTTGTGGCAATAATACAAAATCAAAATAGAAAAGAATAATTAAAAGACAATATCAATATCCTTGATAAACTCTAATTATTGTGCAATTGTTTCGTCTAGCAACAACAGTGTGTTAGGAACTAAAACTTGCGGCTCATCCCCGTCGCCGCGTCCCTGGCCCTATACTCCGAAGTGCAAAACTAGAACTTCGTATGTTGCCGTCCCGCTGACGCTTATGTCACTTAATACGCGAGTGAAAGGAACGGTGCGATACGAACTTAGATTTTCGAGTTTCGTAGTAGCCCCTCTGGTTTTGGAACGTTAGCGCTGGTTCAGCTCATATTCTAGCTAGTGCTTGCACTCGGATATGAGCTGACTGCGCCATTTGTCCCTGCAGACGCTTTATTGCTCACCACAATAGTAAGCGATACAGCAAACAGGTACACAGAGAATAGCTTTATCGCTTCAGAGCAGTCTCTTCCAAGTAGTTCGCAAAAAACTTAGAAGCGAAGAAGAAAAGGAAACAAGAAAAAGAAAACACCGAACTAACGCCATCTAATGATATTCCCTCTGTCAGAAAACGTTCAATATAATATCCAGGTACTGACCATTTTTCCGCTGCAGCTGGCCGGCGAGGTCCGCGGAGCAGCTCCTGGCAGCTCCGAGTTCTTCCTCCAGCGAGCGGCTCCGCTGCCGCACCAGCTCTGACTCCTTGTACGCTGCCGCCAGCGAGCATTTTAACTCTGCAATAGGAAAAGGGAATTATAGGTAGTGCCACCAGAGTTGAGGTCACGCACGCGCATAGGAACATGTCATGAAATGACAGCGGGATTTTGACATTCAGTCATTCTACTTTTACGCAATCAGTTCTTCATGTAGCTGTGTAATCATTTATTTGAACTCTCGTGGCACTACCTATAGTTAGATTCAGTTCACTATTTGAAAGCAGGTCGCCTCGCCAGGCAGGGTAGTTTAGTTATTAAACTACGTGACTAAAGCCTGGCCAGGAACATAAAACACTTGGCCATATTGCGGAAAACTAATAGAACTAATTTCTTGCACTGGTAATACTAAATTCAAATGTCATCTGTCTATTACTGTCAAAGTTTGACGTTGATTACGCGTGGTATTTTACTGCCTACCCCATTTGGGAATACAGGCGTGATGTTTGTGTGTGTTAGGAGATACTCATAGCTAGTTCATAAAATAATGGGCGTAACTACGACAAAAATGTACTCTCGAAACCACAAAAAACATTCAGAAACTCGTGATTTTAAAGAGTTTTCCAGGGGATGTAACCACGGCAACGAGGTATAAGAAAAAGTCGATAAACCCATATACCTGAGTTAAAACAAACGAACCAACTAACACAGCAAATTATAACAAAATAAAAGCTTCTAAAACAAATCTCACCTATATGTTTAATAATCAAAGTAAAATTCATTTATCACTAATTAATTAAAACAAAACGCACTTTTTAATATAATATTTTAATTTTAAACTAGCACAATTTGGACCCGTCGACCTGGATTCGAGTAGCTTCGCTGCACTACTGAGATTTCTGCGGAACTGGCAATACTAAAAATAAAACAATTGCTCTGAGGTAACACTGAGTTACTTGACAAGTTTAATCCCCTGTTGCGTCGATGTTTGTTACCTGGGACGCTGTGTTTGAACGGGGCGAGTAACTTGCAGGCGAGTAAACGAAAACAGACTCAGTAATGTTGCTACTATGTATAAATAACTATACGCATTTAGATTAGAAACAAAAATACGTTTTCTAAATTAGCTTTGCACGCGTAAATAATTAGATCCAGCAGTAGCATTGAAATTTCAGGAGTTAAGGTAGGTACTAAATTACCATTGAAATTTCCAAACATTACATCTTGCTTTTTATTGATGTTATATTATAAACAACAGTGCCAAATTTTATGATCATACCCAATGAATGAGATTTCAAGATTTTTTCGTGATCCCGTGGGAATCTATCTATTCCGCCTACCTCCGCGTTCCCCTGATCAAATCCTAAACAAGACTTTAAAAATGTGCGTAGTATGTAGGGGCCTCATTCAGCTTCCATGACGGGCTTAGTCCGCCACTGGACCTTAGCAACCCTAGCCAAAGCGTAGTCGCATGTTCGAGATTTATCGGTTGTAGCATTGATGAAATTAGCATATATCGAACAGATTGAAACCGACCTGAAGCAACTGTAGGTATATGGACAGCGGCGTCTTTAGCCCATATAGCGCCCGTGTGCAATTATTACTTTAGCGCCATCTAGGAAGCGCGCGGTCAAAATGGAATAGGTACAAAGTGCCGCGTCAGGCGCCCGTAACACCGCTGCGCCCGTGTGCAACGTACACCCTGCACTATAGGTAAAAACGCCTCTGTATATGGAGGAGGTCTGTATTCAAAAGACCTTCGTCTGATATCACAATGAGCCGACCAAAACGTCATCAACGCCATATAAGCATCTCTTTGCATTTTGGACCGCATATATCACTGCATCCGCAATAACATTGTATTGCACAGACGGTTTAAAATAATGCGTGCATATATATGTCCACCGATTTAGATGGCTTTATCTTGTTTGACATTCTCATGAATTTTTTAGTTTAATTATTACTATTGAATAAAATTGACATCCTAATAAATTTCTTTTGTAAATTATAACTGACATGTATACATTTTAAATTATTAACATTATTATGAAATTAATTCTTAATAAAATATTATATTCTTGATTATATATTTAGTTCTAAATGTATAAATGATGTCAACTACTAGAATCCTTTGATACAAACTAGGGAGTCCTTATTGTTAGCATGTGATGCATGTATCAAAAAAATAATATTTGCATCACTTATACAGTCTAAATGTATGAAACAAAAAATCGCCTAACATCATATACCTAACTATAATGTACTACATTTACCGCAAATAAATTTTATTTCATTTCATATCATGGGGAGTACTCAGATGAATCGGTCGGATTCTTGCATCTTGGTTCCACTATCGTACTTCGTGCAGCCTCAGTGGCGTAGCGTAGTTGGGGCGGTCCGCCCCGGGCGGCACATTAAGGGGGCGGCAAAATCCTATAAAATGTAATGGTATGTGTGAAGTTCCCAATCCGCACTGGGCCCGCGTGGGAACTACGGCCCAAGTGTTCTCATTCTGAGAGCAGGACTGTGCCCAGCAGTGGGACATGTATAGGCTAGGATGATGATGATAATTCCGTAACAAAAAAAATGTCGCTCCTACGATTCGGACCGATTAGACTGAGTTCCCTAAATAAGAGGGCGGCAAAATTATCTTCCGCCCCGGGTGGCTGATACCCACGCTATGCCACTGTGCAGCCTACTATCATTTCATTCTCACCATCTTAATGGTTGACAATCTAGTAACACCCGATTTAAGCGAAACCTTCCATGGAACCAGCTTCCTGGGACAGCATTAGTAGCATTACCGGAGCGGTACAACTTAGGGATCTTTAAAATGAAATTTCCATGGCGGCGCTGATTGCTTCCCATCAGGTCACCCGCAAGCTCATTTCCCCCCTCTTTTATGAAAAAAAGACGCTACGCGTTTTAAATTCGCAACTTCATTCCCCGATCTCTTTGTTCACTTCTTGACGACACGTCATGAGTCATCAGTCAGGATTTAGTTACTAATGACTGCTCTTTATCACAATGGAAACTCGTGAAGCAGCAGCCATCGTTAAAAATAACTCGAACATTTCACTTGTCTTCCAACATAAGTGGGTGGCTCCTGACAGATTTACCCACTAATAGTACGTGTTTTCAGTCTTCTTTGGATCTTAATTATTTTTGTAACAATTCAAGGTTATATTTTTTATTCGCAAAAAGTTCGTTTAAAAATTGTAATTAGTCTTCCTACTCAGAAAATATTGGACATGTGTTTTATTTTTAGTCAATTAAACAAGAAATTATAAATATACTAGCCGTTGCCCGCGACTCCGTCCGCGTAATATTCGTTTATCGATATTCCGCGGGAACTATGCAATTTTCCGGGATTAAAACTATCCTATGGCCTTTCCGGGGAATCAAGCTATCTGTATACTGAATTTCGTCTAAATCAGTTCAGCGGTTTAGACGTGATTGAGTAACAAACATCTTCATAAACTTTGACATTTATAACAATAAGTAGGATAGCTAGTGAAAGTGCCGCGTGACTTCACGCTTTTCAGCACGGCGTGACGTCACGGGCCCAATGCCGAACCTTGACGCGTAAAAAGTCGACGGTCAAAATATCGAAAGAAGGTTATGTTAGGTAGGTTCGATAATAATAATAGTTATTGTGCAACAAGAGAGCAAAGTTGTTTTTTGTTGCGAGTGTTGATTTTGAATCCCGAGTAAGCGAAGGATTCTATAATTGAATCACGAGCGTTAGCGAGTGATTCTAGGTTAGAATCCTGAGATCAGCAAGGGATTGAAATACACGAGATGCAAAAAAACTTTGGTCTCGTGTGACACATACAATTTTTCACCTCAGCAGCGAGAACATAATTTAAATGTAACATAAGAATAAAACCACATATACCTACCTGTTTACAAAACAAACACATTTTTTAAAATAGAATCCGATTATTAACAAATATAATAATTACATTTAAGACCATAAAAAGAGTCCAGTAGCTACAATACAAATCGCATACTCATAACATGCAATCTTAACTTCTTGTACTAATGTCACACTTATACTGCAAAAAGCCTCATCTCGGGGTAATTGAAAAGGTTGAACAATTAAACCTTTAAATATGATTTTTATTAAGATTTCTATTACATAAACATAAAACGATTTGTTAAAAAATCATTCAATTTAACAAATAATAATTACACTGTAGAGGCAGTATACGGAATTCTTTTATAAAAAAAAAAAAAACAAGAGAAGCGGCTTTCGTGCAACGAGGTTGCATACTTTATTAAAAGATCGGGAAAATTTACATTTTGGAAATATTTCGATATATTTTTAATACCAAAAATTTAATTTAAGTTTGTAATCGACAAATTTGATCCTATCTCTTGCTTTTTTCGAGTTGAAGTGAAATTACAGATCAAAATAAAGTTCAAATATTTGGAATTCAGTGAGTAGACCCAACACTGTACTCAGCATTTAAAAAAAATAATTAAAAAGTTACTTTGTCTCACGGAGTGAGCAAAATGCGATTTTGCTCACTGATTTCTCATAGCAAAACCTGCCTGTTTGAGGTGCTGAGGTGAAAAATATTTGATCGTCGATATTTTAACTACTTATCGATGCCCTTTGCCGCACTTATAAAAAAACTTGATAAAGTCAGCAGAGGCTCCCTGCAACAGGGTTCTACTCGTACCAAATGTCACGTACAGATCTAGTGAATATTGTTTTTTCATCGTTTTTTGTCGGATAAGTTCGTATTTATCTGGTTTTCTATTAACTTTAGTACTTAATCTTTCGTAAAGCGCTCGATTGTTTAAATGCGATAAACGCTGCGTGAAATGCATTCGTTTGACGCACTTCCTATTTGCATTAGATAATCAAATTACCAACCATTTTCTTATACGCGGTGAGCGCAGCGACAAGCGCATAGATTATTGCGTCTAACGCAGCGTTTATCGCATAAAATAAATGAGAGCTTAAGGGGTTAGGTGGGTTTGAAATTTTCAAAAATTTGATTTAATTTTATCTTATTAAATAAATAAATAAATAAATAAATATCATGGGACACTTGACACCAATTGACCTAGTCCCAAACTAAGCAAAGCTTGTACTATGGATACTAGGCAACGGATAAACATACTTATATAGATAAATACATACTTAAATACATATTAAACATCCAAGACCCGAGAACAAACCATTCGTGTTATTCACACAAATATCTGCCCCGGCCGGGATTCGAACCCAGGACCTCAAGCTTCGTAGTCAGGTGCTCTAACCACTTAGCCATCCGGTCGTCCGGCCGTCCGGCCGTCCAATACTACAATATGTTTAAAATATTCTCCTAAAATTTGAAATCGATCCAAGTAAAATTCTAAGAGATAGACCCTTCGGAAGTTCCGCCTATCAGGCCACGTCAGCGCAGCGCTTCGTCTCTTAATCTTAAAACTCAATCTTTTAAGTCGGTGGACACGATTTCTCGAATAGTTATGAAGCGATTTTGTTCAAATTTTGCACACATCTTTGAAATTACATTATCTAGTCATTGAACGAAGGTTTTTTTTATTACAACTACTTTTTTCCGAGCCAATACATGGCGAAATTTTTACCAAAAATATGTTTTTTTTGTTCAGTCTGTCAAAAATTCATTTAACGAGATTTATCCATGTACTAACGAAATTTATGGTTTTTTGATTTTAGATCAACCAATAATGAGTTATATGCTGTCCACGGCAAGAGCATTTTTTTGAGACGTCAAAGGAGATGAGGTACCAAAGGCTGTTTTCGGAATTTTTAAATAAAAATTTCACAAAATACTGTTTAAATATATCTTTGATATGCTGAATTGTTTAAATAAAATATATGATTGTATATATTTTAAAAAATAGTAAAAATACCCTTTTTTTGAATCTCTGAAACCCACCTAACCCCTTAAGATTGTTGAGAAAGCAAGACAAACACGAACTTTTCCGACAAGATACGATGGCAAAACATTAATCACTACACTACATCTGTCTGTACAAACTTGTCAAGGTAAGTGACATCAACTTGCCAGTCTACTCGCCCGCTACAAACGCAGCATAGCAGTCGGAAGATTCAATTTACCGCACTGTACGTTTTCGGTTCACTACAATAGCCGCTTTATTACATTAAAATACGACAGTGATCAAAGTTTGCCTTGAGTTTGCGTTTAAATCCGTCAATAGCTTTTTATTTTGGTTGGGATAAAAATAAAAATGCATCGTACCCAAATGGAGTGTCATTGCACGTTGAAGCTACGTTACGAATTTAAGTACGGATGTAGTGATGTGATAAGATAAGTCTTTCTCTTTAAAGTTGTACCCCTAACTTTTTTTTGGGATTTTGAAATTTTTATGTTACATCTACTCAGAATCACGAGTACCTACTATCGATTTTAATAGGTGAAAAAAAGTGTCGCAA
This sequence comes from Choristoneura fumiferana, assembly GCF_025370935.1. Classification (NCBI taxonomy): domain Eukaryota; kingdom Metazoa; phylum Arthropoda; class Insecta; order Lepidoptera; family Tortricidae; genus Choristoneura; species Choristoneura fumiferana. The sequence continues at coordinate 8,378,388 of NC_133497.1, read as the reverse complement.
AATATTGTATTCCATTCCGTTACCTTTCCCGTATACACTTATATATGAGTCACGGAATGGAAGTACAAAAAAAAATTTTGTACCATGTGTTGTCGGCATGGTAGCTACATGCAAAAGTACAGCTTTCTAACACTGATAATCTCTGAGCAAAGCGCGGACAGACAGACAGACAGACATGGCGAAACTATAAGGGTTCCGTTTTTGCCATATTCGCTACGGAACCCTAAAAAAGCTAAATTTCCCAACCGCCCTCATTCACACCTAGCCTCGTTTATCGTGCAATTGAAGTAAAATTAAGTATTTGTTGATTTAGGACATTAATTGCCCGAATCCGACAAATAAATACTAATCACAAAGAACATTGTAGTTGGCGCGTGTCCAGTGCATTGCCCCTTGCGCGTGCGACTATCTTAGGAATAAGGAAGTTTGGGCTTGATTGGAAATGTCAACGATGATGACAAAGAAATAGTTTGGAGGGGGTTAAGTCGCTTTACGAGAAAGGGCGAAGAATGGTAGGTTTCTTGGTTTTACTTACTTGATTATAGCTTTCAAAATGTATATGAGGTGCTTATAAATATTAGTAGCATTTTACATTAAGAGTGCACTCACGTTCGATCTCTTGGTCCTTAGCCTCTATCTCTTTCCTGTAGGCGGAGATGAGCTCTCTCGCTCGCTCTGACTCGCCGCATCGTGAGTCCGCGAGCTCGGTGAGGGCGGCCACCTGGGACTGGAACCTCGTCTCCTGGGACACCAGGGACTTCCTGGAAAATGGAAAGGTTAAAAAAGATTACAATGACAATCGTTCAAAGGTTTAATGGAAGTGATCCATTTAAGGGATAAGTTCGCCTTTGTACAGTCGCCATCCGATATTTTCTAAACATGAACTTTAATACGTTGGGAATAGAGTTCATGTTTAGATTTTTTTGATCACCTTGGCAGCTCCGAAATATCTGATGGCGACAGTACATCTCTTTCTTTTGTTATATTAACTGTTCAACCTTTTTAATGAACCAAAGATGAGGCTTTTAGCAGTATTAAAAAAAATACATTAAAGAATGGACTTATAAAAAGTAGTTCTAAGTTCAAATTACAATGCATGTTATGTATGTATGTATCGTACCTACTGGACACTTTTTTGTTCCGAATTCAAAACCTCTCTACTTGACGGAGACTATAGGTAGTGATCATTGTCTGGCATTCTTAACTTTTTGGTGAATTTTTAAAAATAATATGTAATGGCGACTGTACGTATCATTTTTGAGTCGGTTTTAAATGTGATTATTATATTTGTTTCTTAATAATGGGGTTTTTTGTAAGTGGGTATATGTGATTTTATTCTAACCTCATGTTCTCGCTGCTGTGGTGAAAAGTTGTATGTGTCACACGAGACCAAAGTTTTTTTGCATCTCGTGTGTTTGAATCCTTCGCTGCTCTCAGGATTCTAACCTAGAACAACTCGCTACGCTCGTGATTCAATTATAGAATCCTTCGCTTGCTCGGGATTCAAATTCAACACTTGCAGCAAAAACAACTTTGCTCTGTTGTTGCACAAATAACTATTGTATTCAAGACTGTTTAAAAACCTGATATCTATTCTTTTAACTTGTAGATTGCTTTTTGAATTATTTAAATCGGACATTCCATTCAAAAGAACGAATTACGCATTCAAAAACGCGCACCCGGCGTCTCGCGGGTATAGTTTTTGGGAAAAATGTGCTTGAAGTGCTCTTGAGATCTTTTGAATATTGTATTCATGTAACCGTGCGGAGACGGGGCGGGGCGCTAGTACAGTTATAAACACGATAATATTATCTTTGAGTCGGTATCACAAATTATCTATTGCGCGCATGACATCCAAGAATCTAAAACGGATATTCCAGCTATTCCTGCGCTCCAGTTTCCTCGACTTGTTTTTCTTAAATTTGCCCAATCATAATCTTTTGCACGTGCTGTCTCTGCGTGGGCCGGGTAGCCGTTAAATCGCGATTAAATACGTCAATGCCATTCACCAAGGATCTAACAGATTATAGATGCAGTGCATACACCTAATATACTGAGCGGCCAAAAATCTGGCCCTCAAATGTATGCAGAATCGGTAATTTTGTATGAAGGCTGGGCCAAATTTTGTTCCGCTGGGCCGCTGAGTATAGTTTCTGTAGGATAGACAGATAGATAGATAGATAGAAACTTTAATCGTCATAACAAAATAACATGGCTCTATACACGTTTTTGATAAAAACAAAGGAATAAACATTAAGAAGACAAAACCAGGTTAACAATCATATAGAGAACACAAAACAGATATAGAGAAACCACATTGTAATACAGGGTATGCATTATACTGTTAGTTTGTTACTAAGTGGGTAGGCTTCAAGAATAAACCCAGTTAGCTTCCAGCCGGCCTTTCATTGACTTCTCAGTTTCAATACCTACGAACGACGGCACCCGAAATGACAATCAGCAGAGCTCGGAATATTCGCGGCATTTTTGATCTGTCATAGTGACATCTCACTTATCGACTCTACCTAACGAGGGCTATCGCGTATGAATTCGCCGCTAGAGGCGCTAGTGTAGCGTGAGGTCTCCGAAATGTCAAATCTCATAGTTTTTGGGTGAGCTACGCGGGTTTATTTATAATTAGAATAATTTTGTGAATATTTTGGCAATAGCTGTAATTAATTATGGCAAATATGCGTTCCGGGGCAATGAATGTCTGTGTTTTGAGACAGTTTTGTCTTTCGGAAACCTTTGTCCTCCCTTTTTTCCGAACAAAACGGGGACTATGCAACACTGTGGCATGCTCGATATTTTTATGGTACGGTTTTAAGGCGTATTAAATATGATTTTAATCTAAACTTTGTTTTCACGCCCGTAATAACAGACTTTGAAAGCCATACTTAAAAACCTCACGCAACAGTGCGCCATCTAGTGAGACAAAAAACGATAGCCCTCATTGATATCGATAATAATATTATCGTGAAATAATAATCGTAATATCTTTCATAAAGACACTAATGGAATACTTACAAATCCAACTTTCGCCACTACCACACTACGCTACGTTTCGAACTCATCCTCAGTGCCCTTAGTGTAAACCTTAGCGAAAACGGTTACAAAATACGTCACGATCGCGTACGCGTTAAAATCTCAATTTGTATGGAAACACGAACATCGCAAACGTTCCGCTAGAGGCGCTCTTCGTGTTTCCATATAAATTGAGATTTTAACGCGAACGCGAGAGTGACGTATTTTGTAACCGAAAAATGACACTAAGGGCACAGAGCAACACAACCGTTTACCATGCTACCAGATATTAAACATGAAGACAACATTACTTACCTTGTTAAACGTAGCTATCTTAAGGTCGCGGGTGAGCAAAGTAATGGTTTTACGTTCATGGTTAATTCTCTTGTTTTAGTACATAACCAGCAACAGGCAAAAGCTAGCTCAGTTATAGGTTAGATTATTTTTCAAATGGTTTCTGGCTGCCTAATCCTATCCTTCAGACATATTTTTAGCAGTAACGGGCATCGAACACTGTACAGATTGCCACTTGAGTCTAGATGTAAAATAAACCACTTGAAATTAAATTACAATAGTTTATACGTATATTGGCCTTTAAACAGTCTCCTTAAATCTGACAGTTGAATTTAAATTTCGTAATTTTATTAAATAAGCCATCGTCCTAATAGAACGCGAATGCGCCGATCATCGCAGGTTCGCGCGAATTTTAAATAGAAATAAATAGAAATAGAAATAATATTTATTCACTTGAACAGCGGTTACAGAGATGTTCGGTTGGTACCATCAGCCAAATAAGTGGTCTATCAATTTTTAAACAAGCTCCTATCAAATGAATATGTCGCTAAAGTCGAACTTTCAGGTTGACAGACACGTCTATTGGCATTATTGTTTTGTGACATGCAAACGATTAACAACTTTAGGGTGGTAGACCACATGTTTGGCTGATGGTACACATAAAAATGAGTAGAATGTTCAGCACTCTAGCCGGCATCACCAGCATGTGAATATAAAAGTTGAGATACGGTATTTGACTATTTTGTATATGTTTTATAAATTAAAGCTACACAATGCCTGTTATCGAATAGAGAAACAATTTTCAAGCTACCTTTACAAATAACAAAGTTATAATGGTTTGAAATTCAAGATTAGACAGAGAAAGACATACTGGCATGTGACGTCACACGCCAGTACCGCCATACTTGCTGCATAGAGAAAAGCGTTTGAGAAAGAGAGGTATAAAGATTAAAAAAAAAACACTATAAATCCAATTTTCAACCGATTTAAATTTTCTCTTCGCTAAACACTATCTGTATATCTATATTTTCAAAATAATATTAAGATATGGAAAATTAAGGAGTTGTCAAATACCGTATTTAATACTGAACTCGAATACTGGCGAATAGCTAGGCATTCGCGTTCTATTAGAACGAGCCTGCAGGGCTACTTCGAAACTCTAAACTCGAAGTTCGTATCGTACTGTCTTTCTCGCTCTCGTATTCAATAGTATAAGTGTCAAAGGGACCGCACGACACGAACTTCGAGTTTCGTAGTAGCCCTGGTGTGAGTTTCGGTGACATGCTAGTTAGCGCTAGCATCGAAAAGCCTATTGACACTTTGACATTTGCGGCACGTTTGTGATTGGTTTAATAACTAAATGAGCCAATCGCAAGCAAGACTGTGACGTCAAACGGACATCACGATACTAACGCCATCTAGCGATGTTTCGCCTGCATGAAACCCTCATTACCGGATAAGAGATATACCTAGGGTTGCCAGATGGCCGGAACAACCGGGATTGTCCCGGAATTACGTGTCTTGTCCCGTGTCCAGGAATTACACTTTAATGTCCCGGATTTCGACTACTAACTGTAATACTATTTTTTTTAATAAATTACTAGAGTAGTATTTCCTTCCATATTAAAAATTGATGCTGCGGTTAACACTGACGGATTCAGAATTCACATGATTGAGAACTGTTTTTGAGGTTCCAAAATACTTGCCAAACGCCAAATTCTGGGTTCGCTTTTTTAAAACGAGCAATTCTAATGATTTTGTCAATTTGAAGAAAATAGTTGGTTTTGTGCTTGTATTGGTATTTACCTACCCACCCAATTTGCAACCCTCGAATTGTCCCGGAAATGAAATGGCTGTATCTGGCAACCCTAGATATACCGGATAGAGTATAATTGTATTGTATTGTATTGTATATTCGAAGTCTGTGAATAAAATAAATAAATAAATAAATAAATATCATGGGACACTTGACACCAATTGACCTAGTCCCAAACTAAGCAAAGCTTGTACTATGGACACTAGACAACGGATAAACATACTTATATAGATAAATACATACTTAAATACATATTAAACATCCAGACCGAGAACAAACATTCGTATTATTCATACAAATATCTGCCCGGCCGGGATTCGAACCCGGGACCTTAAGCTTCGTAGTCAGGTTCTCTAACCACTCGGCCATCCGGTCGTCAATGGTCGTCGGAATGAAAACCCGTTTTATTTTATTTTAAAATCTCTTATTCGTTTTTGATGTGAAGCCCCATTTTCCTGTCACAGATCAAACCCAGAAAGTTATTTTTTTAACTATCCAATAAATCACTGGAATCACTCACAATACGAAAGAGCCATTCGTCTCAGAATTGGAAGCCAAAGTAAATAATCTCACGATCTCTACTAATTTAAAAAGAATGTTCGAAATGTTAACACGACCGTTACATTTAAATGTTGTGACGTTTTGAGTGGTCGTAGCCATCAGGGTTCCTTGAATATAATACTCAAAAGAGCCACTTCAGTTTAAGAGCGTTTATACCTGCTGAGCTGGCAACGTTGCATTTTTGTTAGTTTTTCTCGATTATTCCATAAAAAATTAATGAAAATTAAAAATGTGGTCTGATAGAACTCTTCTTAATATACGTATAAGTTAATACATATACGTATAATGTGTCTACTCCAATGATTATTCGTGATAGACTTTTGTATTCTTTAATAAAACAATAAATTTAAAAAATCAAAAAAACCGACTGTCTTAAAACATACTAAAAAGAAGAAAACAAGTCTAGTGGGCTAGAACTTTGTTAAGTAGCTAACTTAAAGTTCAACAGTCGGGACCCATTTAAATCGTGACGCTCATAAATTCTTACCTAATGGGTCTACCTATTGGGTATATATTTATTATGGGTACCTAACCATCAGTACAAAATAAACCGTATTGTAGTAATATTACGCTTCTTTATCTTTTCTAATTTTAACGCAATATGACTTTTTGTCATGATACAAATAAAACAAAATCAGTATTTTCGAATTCTTTCATCGTTAATTTAAATAGAGAACACCCCGCCTTAACACAGTACTTTTATTTGGAAGTATATAGAGCTTTTTTAATACTGTATCTACTTCTCTTCAAATGTATTTTTTTGGTCTGCTTTCGTTTAATATTTTTTAATGTACTTTTACTAACTCGGTCTTGAACCTTATTAAAATATTTACGATCAACACTTTTCTTGAAGCTTTCAGCTTCTTTACATAATATTTATATACATTATACACAACTTCCCGTGATTTTCTATTTACAGAAATACCCTGTTTAAGTTGACTCCCCATGGAAATCAATTTCCGAAAAATAACAAACTAAATAAAATAAATATGTAAGTGGTGGTTTTAACTGCTCTATATAAATCAATGAAAACAACGAGTGCACTCTTCGCGTGATGGATTGCTGCTAAGTCAAAAAGACAATTGTATTTCCATGTCGGTATTGTACGGCCGGTAAATAGTGTCACCCAGATTGTCAATTTCACGGTCAGTTTTAAGTAAAAAAAAAAGATCTATGGTCTGTGAAAGTCCGTTGTGGCCGTGTGGTGTGTGCTTACCCGTGTTGCCAATACTTAAGTATAATAAATAAATAAAAAACAATCGTGTTTTACAATTTAATCAATCGTGTACCTAAGAATCAGAACTTTGTTATAAAATTAACGGTCTTAAACTATAACTTATTCATGGTTGGAAAGTTCGCAACTGTTTTTAAAGTTTTTTCGGTATCCGACTGTTTTTCCATAATAACATTAAGTTCAAAATAAGGTTTTATTTTGGTTGGTGAGCAAATCCGACGCACTTGGTTGGAATAATATTTATTGTTACAGTATAATTTAGTGTTTCATACTTGCACCATCTATTTTCATTCATCTACATCAAACATAGTTTTATTTGTTCTTAAGACACGCACGTGTGCTAAAACCTAGTTGAATACTCAAAGGCGAAAACTAAACTTTACATACAAAAACATAGCAACAGCTATGAACTTCACAACTAAACACTATGTTATTTCAAATGTAAAATCAAACGAATGCGAACCCATGACTGACAACATTACGGTTTGAAATAGTCTAATGACTCAAAAGCCAAGCTGTCGGCGCGTCGTGCGTCAAAGATGGCGTCCTTGAAATGTCAAAAAGGGCGGGAAACACGTGAATTACTGGTGTGTACACTGCTTTTAACACATTTTACTGGTTTGAGCTTTGTTAATCGACTTTTAAGCAACTTCTTGATGAAAAACAATAACCTAAGATATCATATTTTTACTCATATGGAAATTTGAAAACTTTTTTTTGAGTTTATTTCATTTAATGATAGAATTATGTATAAAAGGTAGATTACAATAAATAGACTAAAACTAGAAAACTATATCAAAATCACATCAATTTACCACGGGATAGAGAATTGAGTAGGTACTAAGTACTTCCCTAGCCTATTTTTTTTTTTCGACGTAGGCAAATTTTCGCAGCTTTAAGCTAAAAAGTAACTACGTACTTATAAATATTTGGTCAAAGGATGAAAGAATAAAGATATAATAAGATTAATAAGTATGGAACATTGTGATTATTGTAAAATAAAAATAGGCAGATATTTTTGAAACATCTTTCTTTATTTCCTGTGACAACAGCACTTCACTATAATAATAACACAGCTTACGTCAAACTCACACCAATATGGCGTCCTTGTAACGTCAAAAAAGCGCGCGAAACCGTGGGAATTAAAATAAACCGCGTCTGTAGTGGTTATTTGATATTGTAAACATTGTTTTATGATCTCAGACATATGTTTATAGTGGTTGAATTACGTATATCGGTTTTGATGGTTTTGTTGTAGGTATGTACCTAAGTACTTTATGATACACATTGTTTTAGTTGTTGCTTTTGGCGGGAATTTTTGTTTCTTTACGAAAAACTAACAAAGATATTTTTTCAGAGATTTTAATATTAGAGCATTTCTAAAAAAGTTTGTACATTTTGCGGACAGCATAGGCTAATTTGAAATTAATAATTTTGTATATTATTTTAATTGCATATTATTACCTAGTTCTTAAAGATTCTAAATAATATATTTCTTAGAGATTGTAACTATAAAATAAGCTGTAAAGTTTAATCAACTGAGTCGAGGCAGTCGATAATTCCTATTTTGTGACTAAGATTCAATTAAGTATAATAAAAACCACACACATTATTTAGTTGCTTTTATTGAAGAAATAAGGTAGCAATAATAACATTGTTGACGTTTTAAATGCTAATTCTTACTCTTTTAAGGTAATTACAAAAATAATGAAGATAATCACTCCTTTACGTTACCATTTGGTCAAACGTACCCTGAAAAGTTACAATATAATGCACATTTCTAAAGATGCATTAATATTATTTGGAAATTATCATAATTAAATTGGTAAAGATTCGTCTGAAATATTTAAAATATATGATATTTTAACAAAATATAAACAAAAAATATCAAAAACTTCGTATTTTTTTACGGGACAGTAACAATAATAGGAACATTGGTAACAAATTAGGAACTCTTAGGCACAGTGTGCATTAGTCGATTTCAATATTATAATTATATTATAAATGAAACACAAAAATAGTTTTTCTTCATATTAAATAAAAAATAATAATTATGTACTTAAATCACATAATACAGGGTGAAATCAAAATGTTGATACAAAATGTTGTGTTAAATTATTTATTCATACCTTATTAAAAATATTAACTTTTGATGTATGTATGTAAAGTCTTTAATATTGTACATAAAAACATGAAATTAACAGTTAACAAGATAAATAGATGTGCAATGATGATGATGATCTCTCATAAAAATAAACAAAAGACATTCTCAAATTTAATAGTCTACACACTGCCTTAGGTATCCTTTTTTTTGTTACTCCCATTTCCTAGCCATACGTTACCATTCAAAAGTAACAAAAAAGGAGGTAACGATAATGGTACCCGACACATTTAAAAATTCGTCAAACCAAATATAACGTACAATTTGAGCAAATAATTTAAGCATATACATCTTGATAAAGTGTTAATAAATATAATTCATGTCAAAGTAATAAAAAATCAAAACTTACCCAAGTTTTCCAGTAACAAAAGTGGACTTTTATTTCAGTTATGACCAACCACGCACTTGTTTCAACCAGCATTTCGATTTTTGAAATGTGACGGTTACTGATTAAAGATGGCCAAATGATGCTAGTGTTGCCAGCTTCCTATGAAGAATCTACTAAATGTTGTAGAAATACCTTTTAAGGACGAAAATGCGGTAACAAAAACTGGAATCAAAATAGGAACTTTTTGTAGGACAAACTTAAATTTGTAATTTTTAAATATATTTCTTAGACAATCATATGAAAAACATGTAGAAAATGATTGCTTGAGACTATAAAAAGGTAATAAAACAGACCAATGAATCGAGACCTTAAAACTGATTAAAAAAATCGATATTTAATGTTCGAAATTTACAATGGGACATTTAACTTTTCATACAAATTGTACTGGACGATTATTTTAAAAATATGTTTTTAAATATTCAAATACATATGTATTTAAGACAGTTAATTGTTATTTAAGATAATGAAACGAATTTTATGTTTAATATTTCAAATACAATATGCAGTGACCTCGTGATTAAAGAAAACAATAAATCGGCAGAGGACAATGAGAAACTACAAATGTACAAACTTTTTTAGAAATGCTCATTAGATAAGTTCTACAAAAACATTTAAGATAAATGTTAGTTATAGGTATCTGACTATTTATTGATTGCTCTCTCGATTTACTCTGACTCAAAGAATTTTTAGACCACATGCTACTGAGACCAATTGCTAATTTGCTACCTACTTAGATCAGCTGCTTTTAGACGAAATGATAAGACTAAAGCCTAGTTTAGACCTGAAAAGGAAAATACCTGTTTAGAGCAAGAAAAATCGTGCAAGTTGCATTACATTGCGGCGCTCGATTGACCACTACATACTTAACGGCCTCGCTATGTACCTAATGCAACTTGCACGATTTTTCTTGCAAGTCTAAACTCGGCTTAACCCTCTTGATTCTAAAATCTAAAAAAAAAATATCCCGGAAAATGATCGTTGCTCCCGATGGCGCGAAAGACGAATATTTCGCAACAAAGTTGCGGGGAACAGCTTGTATTAATTAAAAACTATGTTACATCTAAAATAAGAAGTTATGAATTCTTTGAAAGGCACAATCACAATAAAATACATTACTCAATCATTACCTTACACGCGACGTTTTTCCTTTGTAGGTATAGGACTCTAATCGAACGCTCAGCAAATGCAAGAAAGCCGCCACGTTTTATTTAACCTTACACGATCCTTGCGTTTTTTGATACAAACACGAGGTTAGCGCGTTTCATTTGCGACAAAACACGTGTAAAATCTGCCAAAACACGATGAAAACGCGCAGAGGACGCGTGCATCAAAAACGCGAGTCACGAGCGCGTAAAAAAACGTCGTGTGTAAAATCCCTTAATCGTCAAGGAATGTTAATAGTCCATATAAAACGTAGAAAAGACCAACTGACCTACTTTGTTATTGAATCGCATTTGTTTCGTCTTAAATTCGACGAAGTAGTTTAAATTTATCTGTTGACGATTTTAATTGGTGTAAGCACGTGCACACAAGGGAATCATCTGGCTGCGTATAATGAACTATAACAATGAGGGCTATCGTTTTTTTGTCTCACTAGATGGCGCACTGTAGCGTGAGGTTTTTAAGTATGGCTTTCAAAGTCTGTTATTACGGGGCGTGAAAACAAAGTTTAGATTACAATCATATTTAATACAACTTAAAACCGTACCATAAAAATATCGAGCATGCCACAGTGTTGCATAGTCCCGTTTTGTTCGGAAAAAAGGAGACAAAGGTTTCCGAAATATAAACTGTCTCAAAACACAGACATTCATTGCCCCGGAACGCATATTTGCCATAATTAATTTCAGATATTGCAAAATATTCACAAAATTATTCTAATTATAAATAAACCCGCGTAGCTCACCCAAAAACTATGAGATTTGACATTTCGAAGACCTCACGCTACACTAGCGCCTCTAGTGGTGAATTCATTCGCGATAGCCCTCCTTGTTTGCTCACCCGCGACCTTACGAAAGCTACGTATATAACAAATGTGTTCAGTATACGCAGCTCCTCCGCCTCCGCGCTGCAAGAATATACATCACACAAACACCACACCACCACACTACGGTCGCCAGAGTTCATCATCAGAACAGTACAACCCTTCATTACGCTAAGATATTAGACACGTTGAGTGTGGTGTTGTGTGGTACATGTGTGTTCTTAAAGTGAGGAGGTAGTGGAACTGCATGAATACACATTTGCACAATGGATTTCGATAGTTTAGTTCAGGTTAGTTCCAATGGAGTGCTGAAAGTTTCTCGATGAGGGCTACAGCATAGATGTCGCTAGTGTCCCTGCTTAAGTGACTAAATAAGAAACAAAACAGGCTGAGATATGTGGTGCATAGGAGAAATTCGTGTCTGTACCGTTGTCCAGCGGTATAGCACGCGGCACGGAATGCCGAGGACCTGGGTTCAATTCCCAGCGTTGCCTGGTCTTATTTTTCTGGTTATTCTGTGCATCTATATTTCAGTTTGTATTTTCGATATGGGTTTTACGGGATGACCGTAAAAGTAACAAAAATTTGGAATTGAAATAAAAAATACACATGGATTCCAACAACCAATCTTAATTCGATACTTAAGTTTAAAAAATGTCCCAAACAAAAATTACAGTTTTGTGACGTTTTTTCATACACACGGTATGGACGTCACTAAACAGACACAAAATTTTTATGAAAAATTTAAGTAGGTAGGTAATTTTGAAAGACTACTAAGAAGTAACTGCTGTATACACAGACTTCAAATAAACACGACTCTCTCGAATCTAGAATTAACTTCAAGGTTTTGAAAAGCATTACTTTTAGGATCATCAAAGTTATTTACTCTAAACTGGTGAGGTGACCCTGGATTCATCAGGTCACGGGTAACTGCAAGGTCATCAGATCTCGAAAAACATGCAATTTTTTTAGACAATTCAATTTAAAGTACTCCAAGTGGGTGACAGCAATTTCATTTGCGATCTTTAGATCAAAATCTGCAAAATTGGCAACGAAAATCATGTCATAGGTGTCATAGTCGCTAATGTTCACGCAATACGTGCTTTCCTTAGCGTTTCCAAAAAGAAAATAGGGAGGGGCCAAAAGTATGTGAGTTTTATTGGTAAAACGAAAATAGTAATAAATATGATTCTTTAAATATTCCTTGTCTTAAAATATTTTTATTAATACAACATAACATATACAAATACTTGTCATCTCATTAAATGTATTCAGATAAATATTAAAGTATTTTTGATTTAATTTTACCGGTGAAACTTAAGTGGCCGTTTTCTATTGACTACTAAGTAAGTATACATTTAAAAATAACGTAACAGATTGACACAATGCACAGCTAGAGATTTGAAATTGTTTAGACGTCCTTATGGTTTAAAGAAGTGCTCGAAAAAGGATTTTCGGAATCCCACGGAATAGAAAGCTAACCAGTTTTTCATTCTTTCACATACACAGCGGCGGGAAAAAGATACCAAGTATAAACCACGTCTGCATCAAATATAATTTTCAGTATAAAAGTGCAAGTTTCTTTGTCTGTATGCGTGTTTATTTCACGCAATTATTCTTGTATAGAAAGGGAAAGTTTTATAAAGTGCTTCTATTTATAACACATTCATGAAGCAATAACCTTGACAATAATAATAGCAGCACGAGATGCTTCCTGAAAAACATAATAAATACTTAATTGCTACTTGATACTTACTTGTCTGTTTCATCTTCAGCCTCTTCAAAATCTATGCTAACTTCTTCCTCTATAATTTCAATAATCTCTTCCTCGATCTCACTCTCACTGACCTCACTCTCACTTTCTTCTAAACTCTTAGCTTCACATTCATCCTGTTTATCACTATCTATGAATCCACTATCACTGTTATCACTAGATATTCTTTTCAGTTCATCCACAACTTTAATTTGTAAAGGTTCATCGTTTTCGTTAATGTTTATAATTGTTTTGTTATCATTTTCGTTTCTCGATACCACGACCCCGCCTAGTAGCTCATCGTTGTCCGGTAAAGAATCTTCTAAATATTCTTCATCTTCTTCAGACGTCAACGATTCGAAAGAAGAATTATCATCGTCAGTCTGTTGTTCACCGTCATCGAAGATGATGTGTTTTCTAAAAGTGACGCGTTTCTTTCCAGAATCAGATCTGTCATCATCAGAGCATCCTTCAGTATCAGACTTTGGCAGTTTAAGGTTTGATTTCTTTCTAAATGCAGGCGATTCCTCGTCTTTTAATTCTTCGGCTTTGTTGACATCTGTTAGTAGTTTTTCTAGTTCGCCTTTGAGCTCGTTTTTATAGGTATTGTTGTTATTTTTGTTCCGCTCCTCGATGGTTTCGTAAACATGCTGCGGTTTGGCTTCGTTGGCCCCCATTTGGTCTTGGATCTCATCGATGGTGCAGTCTATGCTCCGCGCTATCTCGCGCAGCAGTGCTTCTGCGTGTTTCTTCTCATGGGACACGTCGGGGACGTCAGACACGTACACTAGAGACACGTGTTTCTCCGGCCGCGCGTACTTTTGCAGGACGAGCGCTTTAACGAAATCAGCGGCGTCGGGAGCCGCGCGAGCTTCTGATTCGTCCGGTGTATTTTTGGCGGGCGCGACGTCATCCTTACAGTTCGGTTCTACATCGGATTTGCTTCGTTGCAGATTGACATTGGCCGTCTCTTTCTGAGGGCTAACGCGGCACGACTCTGTGCGCGTCGTTTTTCTTTTATTTTTCTTTCGCTTCCCCATCAGATCGAAGATGGCGCCGACACCGGACTTTTGACTGTAGTTCGTTTCGGGTATTAGTAGGTTCACTACATCTTTCCTATGGGAGTCGTTCGGGTTGTTCTCGAGCGTTCGGGGATCGACTGCGGTGTATTTCGGCGGTTCCTCGCTCGGCTGTTTCCGTGGGCATTCGGGCGCGCCCGCCTCGGCCTTCCCGCCTTTGCGTTTGAAAAAATTGAACATTGCTGGAGTTCGAAAACCATGTCCAGCGCCCGCGGCGCGCAAAACCTAACTGTTTATAAATATATTCGCGATTTGCTGAATGGATGCCATTATTTATGCTGTGTAAATATAGTTGAGTTTGACGTTTGTGATGTGTTGTTGGCTATTCAAGTTTGAATTGACAAACGAGTTGTTTATTTATTTTAAAAATATTTTTATTCCCTCATTTATGAGAAAAGGCAGTCAATTGCTAGCAATATCGCGTAACGCGTAAGATAATTCACTAACCAAGCACAACCAGTCACTTACTTATGTTCGATTTTCAAAACAGATTCAGTTTTCGAACATTCAAAAACAAATGAACGCTACAGGTAACGAAACTGTTATTTAAACCAACTTATACAGTCAAGCGACAAAAACGGGAACTGCCAACACATCATACAAATTTTCTAATTTTAAACCATATCGTAAACTATCGTCTGCACGAATAACTTTGTCGTAGAGGTAAAATAAAACCGCGAGACATTTGAATCGGCGGAAAATGGATTCTAATTTCAAACATTTAGAGTTTCGTCGCACTATTAACGTGGTATTTTAAAGGTGCGTCCAGGTGAAACTAAATTTTAGAGATGCTTTCAAAAACTCTGTTAAAAAAGTCGCATGAAAAATCAGTGATGCAATACGTCGAAAAAATAGTAAAGCATTATTAGACTTGGCTTCGCTTCAAAATTAGCCAATTCCCGAAGCGACCTTCTTGCGGAACCGCTCAAGTAAACATTAGGGTATTGTTTACTATGGGGGTTTAAAAAGAATGAATGAAATCTTCTGTCGTTCATTCATTATCATTTGATAGTCCATGTTCTTAGAATCGCATACAGGTGTTAAAAAAACCTAATTTTACCCATTTCCTAACCTAAGGCTATACGATACATGTGGAAAAAAATGAAATTCGGATATAAAAAAATATACATAAGTACTCCATTTCCATATAAAACTTTTTTTTTCAATGTTTTTATACGTAGTTGAGTTAGTAATCAGTAGCCTCAATGTGGGTTAAATTAGACCTTAGGCGTGCCAGGACAGATTCGTATTAAATCAGTTGAGTTTTATTTAGGCCAGAATTTGAGTAAGTACGACTCTGTTGAGGTCACATTTGCCATCGGTCTGTTTCTGAATAAAACAGATTCGACATACGACTTATGATATGGTAGTCACTTTCTTTTTAAACCAATTTCTGAGTAGGTCAGATTCGTATAAGGTCCCGTGACATGACAGTACTACGTCGGATTGGTAATAAGTTGGATTCGGACTTACGTAATTTCTTATCTCATCCGATTAGCAATGATTCGATTAAGAAATTGAACAGATTCTTTTAATGATGAATTCTGGAAATAACGTTTTCTTATTAGGTCAGATTCTATGTATATTTTATTCCGAAAAGGCCAGGTACAATTAGCAAGTAAAAAATACTACGAACTATGATATTGTGTGTGGTGTTGTGTAGTATGATATACTCGTTATAAATTTAAACAGATATCTGAGATACTGGCCACTTTAAGATTAAAAATGTGTTTTCATCAATTTCAAATCTTGCGTCCTTTTTGGGACATTCTTTAGGTATCTAACGCGTTCGACGTAAGGGCGAACTTTAAGAGGACTTATTTAGTTAAGTTAAACAAGTTTGTGTTTCTAAACTACTGAAAGCAAGTGGTATGTTCAGTTTTTTTAATTAGATACCTACCTGTACAATATTTGAAAAAATATATTTTTTAATTAATATAACTAATATTTTATTTGCCCTTTGACTGTACATTCGCCTGATGTACCCAGAAATTGACTGACATATTATCTGACCTTCTCAGAATAAATACTGAACAGAATCCAATCAACATCGAATCGGTCGCACTCGGAATTACACATATTAAGATTCTGGATATGTGATTTTCTGACCTACTCAGAATCCGGCATTAAGAGAATCTGAAGAGCTAGGAATTTGCGATCTGAATAACCTGACATCTTAGGAACTTGGCTAACTTCAAAAAATGCCCTACTCAGAATCCGAATTTAAATAGAAACTGGCAGCATTAGAGTCGTACTCACTCAGATTCTGGCCTAAAACTCAACTGATTTAATACGAATCTGTCCTGGCACGCCTAAAGGAAATTAGAGTACAGGATATTTTAACATCCTGTATAAGTTTTTAGGGTTCCGGAGCCAAAATGGCAAAAACGGCACCCTTATAGTTTTGCCATGTCTGTCTGTCTGTCTGTCCATCCGCGGCTTTGCTCAGGGACTATCAATACTAGAAAGCTGTAATTTTGCACGGATATATAATGTAAACTATGCCGACAAAATGGAACAATAAAAAAATTAAAAAATATTTTTTTAGGGTACTCCCAATAGACGTATATTGGGGGTGTTTTTTTTTCTCATCCAACCCTATAGTGTGGGTATGTTGGATAGGTCTTTTAAAACCATTAGGGGTTTCCTAAGACGATTTTTCGATTCAGAGATTTTTGCGATATATTCAACTTTAGAGTGCAATTTTTTAATAAAATCGAGCGTCCCCCCCCTCTAAAATCTAAACCGGTGAATGGAAAAATTTGAAAAAATTCAGGATGGTAGTAAGTATATCAAACTTTCAAGGAAAACTATAACGGCTATGTTTGCTTGAGAATTATTAACTGTTTTACTCTTAAATAGCAGCCTAAGGTATAAAATATACCTAAACTTGGAAGATTCCGTATAAAATACGAAATCCTTAGAAAAATATTACTTAATTTTTTCGTAATGGCTACGGAACCCTATTTCGTGGGACCCATGTGAATACGTGTAAATAAATCTCTCTCTTTCTCTCTCTCTCTCCCTCTCGCTCTAAGTTCAGCTCATTTAGACTCCCAGTGCCTGCCAAGCACCAGCAGATGTTCCTGCGCTCCGACTTCTGGCAAAAATCCCTAATTACTTTGTTTTTATTTTTGTAAGTATTCATCTTTTTTGTGTTTTTATGTCTTTTTGTAAAATTTAAATTTTAAAGTGCATTGATTTTTACTATAATCCTGTATTTTTTCAGTTCCAAATAAATAAATAAATGTTATTTCAGAACCATATCTGTCATTCATTTCATTTCAAAATCCGTCCACCCGTTTTAGCGTCAAGAAGTAACAAACTTATACACTTACAAACTTTCGCATTTACAATATTTCTACTCTATTGGTTCATTTCCATGCGCACGCGCTTATTGGTAAATAAAGATTTTACCGCGAAAGTCAATTTCTATTGGAAGCAACATTGAAACGGAAGAAGTATGATTTTTAAGTAAACATGTAACTTGATAAGAGTATGTTACTTTCGCTATTCGCGCCGTTCGGTTGCGTCCACACGTAAATCATAATGTTAGTGCATATACACTGTTTTTTTTATTTTCACTTCTCATGCTCTTAAAATGTTACTTTAGTCTCTGCATATCGGGACTAAAGCTCTTTTTTATTCTCTAGGGATTAAAGGTTTTTTTTTTATTTACGTTGGATGGAAACCCCTAAACAGCTAACACGGTGTTTGTGAATGGAGCATTTTTTTAGGCGTCGAAATAACCTCAAAATGACAACTGTGCAAAAATATAAAAAAAACACGATTTAATTTCGTGAAACACAAATAATAACTACGAATATGAATCTATTCAATTATATTAAGGATTAATTCGTTGTATTATGCGTAGTCCAAAAAAAATATAATATAGTTTTCAATTTTGAAACTGTTGCCTAAATATGCAAGATTTTAAAGCGTCACCTCATTGGTGGAATTGTTTTTTTAATTTCTGTGGAATTAAGTAAATGATTTTATTATTATTATTAATATAAACAATAAAAGAAACGAAAAAACCGCGCAACAATTTTTTTTTGCTATTTGAGTTTTGAACAGATGGCCTGTCCATTAGTCGAGCGTACGTTTTTAAAAAGTAATAAACCCCCTTGCAAAAAAACGGGCACCGATGGTTTTTGTATTTTATGTGCATGAAAGCTTACTTTTTAAGCTTCAATGCCTAAAAATCTGAAAAACCATAGGTGCCCGTTTTTTTGCAAGGGGGTTTAGTATTGTAATTTTGAACAAATTATTGATTTTTTTTCTCGCATTCAAAGTGAAAAGGAGAGTGTTGAACTCGAGACTAAACAATCATGATCGGGTGGCTAAACATCTCGTGTCATTATGGCTTGTTTTAGTCCCTCGTTGAACAATCTACTATTGTTTTAATTTGACAGATGGCTCAGTTCATTGACAGAAACTACCTGGTAAAAGGTTAAAGTCCTTTGGATGACGTAGGTCATGTTCTAGGTAACAGGACAAAAAAAACACTAATTAATCCTAGTCCTACTTAATATTACAAATACGAATGTTTGTGAGTATGTGTGTACCTATAGCTAAACTGCTGGGCGGATTTGCATGAAATTTGTTATGTAGATAGCTGGTCATTTTTTTTAGTCTTTATTCTCTTTAAAAACCAAGCAACACACATAAATAAGCAAAACATTTCTATCGCGCCTGCGTCTCTCTAGCCGGATCTTCCTGAAAAACTACACGCTCACACGCACGTCACATCCGCCATCTTTGTTGACGTCACGTCGCTTCCGCTGGATAAAATTGATAATGTTAGAATTTTTGCGTCTCGGAAAAATTGCGCTTCTGTTTTGTTACGAGTAGAGGTGACTTCAACTGTTTTTAAAAGCTGAGTATAAGTAGATTAAATTTAATTAAATTATGCTTTCAACTGCGTCGGTAAAGCGGCGTTACGAAAGTCCCCCGTCCATACATCTAGGTAAGAACATTCCTCACAGTAAGCTAAACCTAATTTTAGCCCTTTCAAGTTCAGTCGGCCCCCAGCCTAGCACTTTCTGCGCTAAATCTGCCGTGCCATTGACCCTTTTGTTCGGACAGACCTTGTAGGCATTAACGGATTAAAGGGACTCGTTCGTTCTGTTTATTTGTTTATCTTGGACACAACAGAGATTTTATTTTATGTAGGTATCAGTGGCTGTGTATCTGTATGTCTGTGCCAGACTCATAATTCCCAAACTATAACCATCTATAACAATTGTACAGTCAACTACAAAGAGATGCGGCCAAAGTTACAAAACCACAAAAAATAAACTCTTTTTTAAAATCATTTGGCTGCAGCTGAAGATCAGCGCTGTGGTTCCGTACCTCAGCATTGCTGAGCTGCCAGCCCTTTCGGCTAGCTATAAGTTGACTTTAATTAAACATTAAGTTATGTACCTGATGTATGCTACCTAAAAGTTTGCCGAATAAACTTTTCTTTCTTTCTTTTTATTGGTATGTGTACAAAACTATGTGCCTAAGTATATACGACCTTAATCACTTAACATTAAGGTTATACACATACTAATTTTAATTTTGTAGCTGGCCGTTTTGATATCTTTGTAGTTGCTGCACTAAGTTACAATCTTTGATTATATACAACACGTTACAATATTTTTTCTTTGTTTCTTTTTTTGGTTTTTATTGGTTTTTAAAACAAAGTGACGTATAAAAATCAGTAGCTTTTGCCCGCGTGTTCGGTTATCGCGCGCTGTTCCCTCGCGAACTGTGCATTTTTCCGGGATAAAAAGTAGCCTATGTCACTCTCTGGCCCATAAAATATTCCTATGCCAAAAATCACGTTCCGGCTCCGTTTCGACGTGAAAGACTGATAAACATACAAACACACACTTTCGCATTTATACTTAATAGTATAATGCATGGATTGAAGAAGCGCAACTGTCAAATACAATAGAATTTAAGTAGACTTTTTGAAATAATCATTGTAAGGGTTGTAAATAGCTGCATCAAACTAACTTAAAATAATAACACAGTTGGGATGTGTCATGTTTTCAGTTTAACGTGTTGTATTTTATTTTTGAGACAAATCGTCTTTGTTGTCTAATCAATCAATAACTTCGACTAATAAAGTTGAAATCAATCGCAGATTCAAATTGCGTTTCTAATCACATGATCTATCCAATATAACCTGAGCCCACCTTCCTTTATGTACCCTAGGAGAAGGAGCTCAAGAGATACTGGCTATTGACATGCGTCTGAGCACGTTTGATTTTAATTTAGTCGGTGCATGTTGTTATTGACAGATGAATGTTACTATTTATTTTGACACGTTTTTCGACGACTGCGCAGTGGATTATATACTTAGAGAAATCCTGATCCTACTTTTTTTTTAGTCAACTGGATGGCAAATGAGCAAGTGTCCAAGGCTCCTGATGGTAAGATATGACCACCGCCCATTAACATCTGCAACACCAGGGATATTGCAGACGCGTTGCCAACCTAGAGGCCTAAGATGGGATACCTCACGTGCCAGTAATTTCACCGTCTTACTTAATATTATAATGCGAAAGTTTGTGCTGTGTGTTTGTTACTCCTTCAGGCTAAAACGGCTCTACGGATATGGATGAAATTTGGTATTTTGATAGCTCTACGAATAAATAACAAGTCAGGAAGCGTAACTCAGAACAGATTCCACACAAAAAGTGGACATACCTTAAAACCAAAACCATTAACTGTATGATTCAAATACGAATCATTTTCGAGGTTGCAAGCAAATAGACGTGCTTGTTGATTGATTAAAATTAGGAAACAAAGCAAAAATTGGTTTGCGCGTGCGATGCAATGTCAGATGGATGGCAAATGACACGCAGAACACAGTTTCTAAGCCCCGCCTACTAGGACACGCAAGGCCATTTTTCTAATAAATAATATCATGGGACACTTGACACCAATTGACCTAGTCCCAAACTAAGCAAAGCTTGTTCTATGGATACTAGGCAACGGATAAACATACTTATATAGATTGGTGTGAATTGTCCCGTGATATTTATTATTATTATTATTATTATTATAGATAAATACATACTTAAATACATATTAAACACCCAAGACCCGAGAACAAACATTCGTGTTATTTATTGAATCAGGCGTTACTTTGCGGAGGTCCATATCAATGAACTAAAAGAATTTTCCTCCACACTGTAAGAACACACACAAATCACACAAACCCATCTATCACCACCACCACACTACACTGACGCGTTTCGAACTCAACCAGAGCTCATCTTCAGAGTGACACAACCATGAGTGAGTGGTGGAGGAACTGCATGAACACGCATATTTTGCATAAGCTTAGCTATCGTAAGGTCGCGAGTGAGCAAGGAAATTCTTTTAGTTCATTCGTGCTATTCACACAAATATCTGCCCCGGCCGGGAATCGAACCCGGGACCTCAAGCTTCGTAGTCAGGTTCTCTAACCACTTGGCCATCCGGTCGTCAAATACCGGTCGGTAATGCAGTTACAATTCCTGATTTATTAATTTATTATTTATTCGTAGAGATAGCTGGACATCTGGAATAACACACATCGGCTAATTTTTATGGATAAAATCTCACCCCACCATGATCCCTTCTGAATACGCCCATAATGGCCCAAGTTCTATGCAATAAACAAAATAAACATTATATTTTCGCTGGAAAACTATTCCTGGAGCTATCCGATCGACGGGAGCAATAAAGGGTATTTGAATCCATAAATCAATCGGGTATATTTTGGACACAGCTGGAGGCTGGAGTGAAGCCAAATCATTACAAATTGTACGGCAAATAAAAATACATATTATGTAGCCGAAACCCTGGACTTCAAAATCATAATCATAATTGTCGAGTTTACTTTTAAGCCGAGGAGACCTAATGGTTCCAACGGAAGACCAGCGTTGGCTGCAAGGCTGACATCATGCTGAGTTGGGACCATTTCGTGACAATATTTGTCTCGTTTTCCGTTTTTCTTATTTTTTGTTTTTGTAAAATTATTTTTCTTTTATAATATTGCCTTGCCTACTCCTGAAACCAGCATACGGCAAATGATCAACGACTCAAATAACAAATTTATACTTATATGAAAACTATCTTATGTTTCAGGGTCTCAAACTGTCTCTATACCTAGGGTTCTATCTTTTTTGGTATATTTTTTTTGGCATAATCTCGTATCGCAAAGCATCGTTTGGCATAATTACATATAGTCGAAACTCATATCGCATAATGTTTGTTTGACCTAACCTTAAAAAAATATATATATCATGGGACACTTGACACCAATGAGGGCTATCGCGTATGAATTCGCCACTAGAGGCGCTAGTGTAGCGTGAGGTCTCCGAAATGTCAAATCTCATAGTTTTTGGGTGAGCTACGCGGGTTTATTTATAATTAGAATAATTTTGTGAATATTTTGCAATATCTGAAATTAATTATGGCAAATATGCGTTCCGGGGCAATGAATGTCTGTGTTTTGAGACAGTTTTGTCTTTCGGAAACCTTTGCTCTCCCTTTTTTCCGAACAAAACGGGGACTATGCAACACTGTGGCATGCTCGATATTTTATGGTACGGTTTTAAGGTGTATTAAATATGCTCTAAATCTAATACAATAAATATCTAAACTTTGTTTTCACGCCCGTAATAACAGACTTTGAAATCCATACTTAAAAACCTCACGCAACAGTGCGCCATCTAGTGAGACAAAAAACGATAGCCCTCATTGACCTAGTCCCGAACTAAGCAAAGCTTGTACTATGGATACTAGGCAACGGATAAACATACTTATATAGATAAATACATACTTAAATACATATTAAACATCCAAAACCCGAGAACAAACATTCGTATTATTCATACAAATATCTGCCCCGGCCGGGAATCGAACCCGGGACTTCAAGCTTCGCAGTCAGGACCTCTAACCACTTGGCCATCCGGTCGTCACCTTGTGTAGTGTGAGTAAAATGGAAGTTCTACGAGGGGTCCCAGCTAAAATCAGCATGAGTGAATAGATCTATAGACTTTTACGAATAAGAAACTTCAAATGTAATTTTACTGGAGCCATCAGACATCTTGGACTTGGATTCACATGAAAAGCAATTCAATTTGATTGATACTTAGAAGAATACTTCTAACTGACAGGATGCAACTTCAAAGTTGCCACCAAAAAAAACTTTACAATCTTGCATCACATTTTTACCTTTCGCTGTTTGTGATAGAGTTCGATTTTAACTGTGAAATAGCGCTCTATTTTTATAAACAACGTATGCTCTGTTCTACTACATTTAATTTAAAATTCAATTCCTTAGGACACAAAGTTTATTTTAGTAAAAAATAATGTTACCTTATACCTTTTTCAAACTGAATTTATCATTGTAACGTAGCGCGCGGTTATTATTATTTTATACTGAGAAATGACAGACGTAGAGTTTCGTTTCTGATGAACGGACACAGTTTTTATTTTTGGAAAACCGGATGGCCCTTTTCTTTTGAAAGTGGGCTATATAGGAGCTGTCATATTTTCGTCATCGGGTGACTGGACGTGTTTTTATTACCACGTTTTTATTAATTTGGTATGAATTTTCTTCTTAACCTGTGAACAATTTAGTAGTTTGTGTAAAGTTGCGATGCGCATTTGGCCCGCTTGGGAACTATGGTACAAGCTCTCTTGTTCTGAGAGGAGGCCTGTGCCCTTCAGTAGGACGTATATGATGATGGTAAATGTCATAAAATAAATATCATGGGACAATTGACACCAATTTGCCGTGAAACAGCAGTGCTTGCACTGTTGTGTTTCGGCATGGAGAGTAAGACAGCCGGTGAAATTACTGGCACTTGAGGTATCCCATCTTCGGCCTCTAGGTTGGCAACGCATCTGCAATCCCCCTGGTGTTGCAGGTGTCTATGGGCGGTGGTGATCTCTTATCATCAGGAGACCCACTTGCTCGTTTGCCATCCAGTTTAATAAAAAAAAAAACCAATAGTCTTAAACTAAGCAAAGCTTATGGGTACTAGTACTAGGTAGACAACGGATAAAAATACTTAAGTATATAGATAAATACATGCTTAAATACCTACATATTAAACGTCCAAGTACTATTCATACAAATATCTGCCCCGGTCGGGGATAGAACCCGGGACCTCAAGCTTCATACAGGTTCCCTAACCATTTGACTATCCGGTCGTAAGTGTTATAGGTTTACAAATAACCTAACCATAAAAATTTCATTTTTAATACAACCTTTTTTTGCTGACTGTACTTTTTGTTGACTGTACTTGCATTGTCACCCAAACTACATTTGCATACCAAATTTCAAGTCGATGCTATTAACCGTTGAAGAGTTCCGTCCTGCGGAGACGATCCTGGCTGTACTACCAGGATGTCACTACTAGATTATTGTATTGTCACGCGAATTAGCTGAAAGTTGGTCAAATTGAACTTACAAGATTTGATTACAGGCAGACAGACAACGGGACAGGTGAAACTAAATAAAAATTTGTAAAAAACGTGTTTTTAGTTTGTAAAAATCAAGGGCGCCCCATCCATTAATCAATCTCTACCTTCGAAACAGAATTAAAATGCATATATGCATGTACCGGATTCCGTAACGAAAGTAACATACAATATGAGCACATCCACTGGGCCCAATCGGCCAACTAGTCGCCCGACCAGTTGCAGACCCGTCTGGACCAGTAATACAGTTATATTATTACCATGTGACCTATCCGTACGTATCAGATATTTAACATATTAATGGATAGGTTAACATTAAAGTTTTTCAATTCTAATTCTCGTGAAGTTCGTATTTATGCTGGACTAGTTGTTGCCCGCGACTCCGTCCGCATAGATCCGTTTATCGCTATTCCGCGGGAACTATCCAATTTTCCGGGATAAAACTACCCTATGTCCTTCCCCGGGACTCAAAAACTATCTGTATACCGAATTTCATCTAAATCGGTTCAGCGGTTAACACGTGAAGAGGTAACAAACAAACAGACTTATAAACTTTGCATTTATATTTAGGTGTAACTAGCTTTTGTTCGCGTGGAATTCGGTTATCGCGCGCTGTTCCCTCGGGAACTGTGCATTTTTCCGGGATAAGTAGCCTATGTCACTCTCTGGCCCATAAACTATCTCTATGCCAAAAATCACGTCGATCCGTCGCTCCGTTTCAGTGAAAGACGGACAAACATACAAACACACACACTTTCGCATTTATAATATTAGTATGGATGGATGTACTGAGCAGCAAAAAAAACTGGCCGTTAAATGTATGCAGTAATAGGTAATTTTGTATGTAGAGTGGGCCAAATTTTGTGTGCTGACTATATTAGAGGGATACTGCGTATTAGTGATGTAACGAATGTCATTTTTTGAACATTCGCGAATGCGAATGCGAATCCGAATATCTGCTACCGACATTCGCGAATGCGAATGCGAATATTCAGTTTTTCGTTTTTGCGCCAATTTGTCTATGGCAGTCTCGTTCGAACGAAGTGCGTTCCGTTTGTACTTTGTTCCGAGAATTACCCAGTTTATTTATACGAACGCATCGCAAAGTAAATAAAAAATAATACCAAATGATTAAGTGAAGACTGATAACGTGATTGATTACGAGATTAAGTTATTTTTTTGTATAAAAAAAACATAAGAAATGAATGTATTTTGATTTCATTAACCTATCTATTATCTAATAATTGTATTTTTTTCTGATATTCATATTCGCAAAACATTCGCAGAAATTTTGCAAATGCGAATATGCAAAAACATGCGAATATTCTTACATCACTACTGCGTATATTCGTTATCTTGCGGTACCCTAATAGGTTGCTATTAGAACATCATTCTGACAAATAGCCAGGCGGAGTTTTCTAATAGTCGGCTCGGCATGTAATAGAGCGTATCTCTACCGGTAGCGCTGCGTTTTTATGGCTTGTCCAGGAGCATTTTCGCTAGCGAGGCGAGACGACGTGGCTGGCTCATTTCAACCAAAAACTCATTTAATATAAGTATTTGATACCACCAATATTTAGGTTCTTTTTATGGGATTCTTCGTAGTAATGAGGGCTATCGTTTTTTGTCTCACTAGATGGCGCACTGTTGCGTGAGGTTTTTAAGTATGG
Source organism: Choristoneura fumiferana (assembly GCF_025370935.1). Classification (NCBI taxonomy): domain Eukaryota; kingdom Metazoa; phylum Arthropoda; class Insecta; order Lepidoptera; family Tortricidae; genus Choristoneura; species Choristoneura fumiferana. The sequence goes on along the minus strand of NC_133497.1, from coordinate 8,351,948 downwards.
CTTTCAAAGTCTGTTTTTACGGGTGTGAAAACAAATTTTAGATTAAAATCATATTTAATACACCTTAAAACCGTACCATAAAAATATCGAGCATGCCACAGTGTTGCATAGTCCCCGTTTTGTTCGGAGAAAAGGGAGGACAAAGGTTTCCGAAAGACAAAACTGTCTCAAAACACAGACATTCATTGCCCCGGAACGCATATTTGCCATAATTAATTTCAGTTATTGCAAAATATTCACAAAATTATTCTAATTATAAATAAACCCGCGTAGCTCACCAAAAAACTATGAGATTTGACATTTCGGAGACCTCACGCTACACTAGCGCCTCTAGTGGCAAATTCATACGCGATAGCCCTCATTCCTTCACCAGTTCCGTTTTAGCTGTTGTTCCGTTTTATGAGACGTGGAAATGCGTTTCGCCACAGATTTGGGGTGCCCCTTGGTTCGCATAACATTTACTGGTCGTAACATGAATTCGCATAACATAATTGTGCATAACATTGAACTGACATAACATAATAATTAATTAGTATAAATGAAATATGCGTCAATAAATAATATTATTTAATTTAAATTTAATTGTCTAAAATTTTGTAAAACAATTAATTATCGATACGACGACGCCTGCCTGTCAACTTGCAAATTCGACAAATTTATTTAAAAAACAAAATTGTTTAAAAAAGCTGATACACAATAGCTAGATTCAGCGCCATTCATTATATCATTCTATCTATACGTTCGTACTTACTTGTTAAAGACTTCCAAAAGACAAAATTAGATGTTTAACAGGAACGACATCCTTTCAAAGAAACAAGTTGAACTTTTGACTTTTTTTAGTCAAGTATATCCTGTTTCCCGAAGACAAGAGAGGGTATAAGTAGTTTCTATTTTAAGAAATTGTTTTTAGATTTTTTTTCCTAATTGTACAGCTGGCTACTCCGAAACTCGAAACTCGAAGTTCGTGTCGTGCGGTCCCTCTGACACTTACACTGTTTGATACGAGAGCGAGAGGAACCACACGACACGAACTTCGAGTTACGAGTTTCGTAGTAGCCTTGCAGTAACTAGCTGTTGCCGGCGACACCGTCCGCATAGAATTTGTTTATCGCTATCCCACGGGTACTATACCTACCTACATTTTTCTGGGGTAAAAAGTATGCTATGTCCTTCCCCGGGACTCAAACTAGCTGTATGCCTTCATTGAAATCGGTTCAGCGGTTAAGACGTGAAAAGGTAACAAACAAACAGACTTATGAATCTTTCGCATTTATCTTTTCGCATGTAGCATAAGTGGGATTAAGTATTTTATTTGTTATTTCGTATAATTGTATAGGTACCTACATAGAAACAATGTGTTATTAATTGTATTTTTTTAATATAAAAGCAGACAAACAAGCAGACGGTTCACCTGATGTTAAGTGATGACCGTCGCCCATAGACATCCGCAGCACCATGCAGGACTGCAGAAGGCCTACTCCGAAACTCGAAACTTTAAGTTCGTATCATACCGTTCCTCTCGCTCTCGTATTAAATAGTGTAAGTGTCAGAGGTACCGCACGACACGAACTTCGAGTTTCAGGTTTCGTAGTAGCCCTGCTGATGCGTTGCCGGCCTTGCAAGAAATGGTACACTTGGTATGTTAATAAATATTGTATAAGTACATGGATACATTAATAAATTTAAATTTAATAATAATTTAAAGACAGCTGAAATCAATACATACCTATGCCTATTTCTATTGCCGTTACAGTAACAAATAATAAAACAACAATGAAGGGATTCGGTTACATCCAGGGTTTCTCCAAGAGGGGTACGCGAACCCCTACGGGTTCGCTATTCGACGGTAGGGGGTTCGCGACAAAGTTTACGTGATGGTGGCTGCAAGACTGGCAAGATGATTAAGATTGGTTTTTGGAGTATTTTTGTATTTTTTATTTCAACTCCAAATTTGTTACTTATTTGTTTGTTATTTGTTGTTGTTTGTTTCAGTTTGTATTTTCGTTGGCAAGACGATTCTTACCTATATTTATTACCTTTTATTGAAATAAATAATATACATTATATAATCATGATGATTGAAATAAAAATAAACTTAGTTTCTCCAACAGCCAGTTTTATTACTTTCTTGGGGGGGGGGGGGGAGAAAGGGTTCGCTGTCGTCTAGAAACTTTATCAGGGGTACGTGGAGCCATAAGTTTGAGAAACCCTGGGTTACAATAAAAGTATTAGTTTTTTTCGTTCTATCTTTATATCATACCTACAATACAATCCCTAAGTTTGGATTAATAGTAAATGAGGATAGTTGGCATATTCCCAATATAATCTGTTTTCGGTCGCCGGTAACCATGGTTACGCTCATATCTGTTTATAATCAAGCTTCGACTTTTTTGTAATTAAGTATTTGTTTAAGTAAATGAGTTATTGCGTATGTTACGAAAAAAAACAATTAAAAATATACGAGAAGTTTCCCGTCGCGTATCAACACATCACAAACATCCACAAAAAGTTCTTCTTTTGACTCCAACACAACACTAAAAAATCAAAACTTTTCACCAACGTGTCACTTAGCGGGCTTTGGCGGGAAATCTGACAGCGCCGCCATTGCCCGCGCGATTTTTCTTTTTACTTTTTAATTTAGCATTGACCGTCGTATTCAGCCGGATATAAACGTTAATATTAATGTTAATATGTCGCGTCCGCGCGTTCGTTCTGTCCGTTAAGACTGAGACCGGCCGGTTCGGTTTCTCGTTGCCGTGTCGTAAATAGAAAACTTATTTGCGTTTTGTTGTGTGCGTTTTGCGTTTCGTTAACGGGGACATGCGTTGTGAGTCATAATGGATGCACTTGAGATTAGCTACGATGTTTTTTACAAGCTTAATTTACCGGTAGTCCCTGGGCGACCGAACTCGCTCGGGTTAAAACTGGAACACGTTTGGCCAGAGATAAAAGCAAGCTGGATCCATGTTCGCTCTCAATCCTACTTAGCAATAATATAAACAAAAATTGCTCGTTTGAAAGATAATTCTCCTCTTCTTCTTCTTCTCAACCTTCTTCTACCAAATTCATGGTGTAGGCCTCCTTCAACCTCTTCCACTCTGATCTATTTTGGGCAGTTAGAGTCCAGTTGCCCGCCCCATGTTTTATATCATCTTTCCATCTCATTTGCGGTCTGCCCACTGGTCTTTTCTGTTCTCATGGTCTCCAATCCAGAACAGCTCTACACCACGAATCGGTTTTTCGGGCAATAAAGAAAGGGAAAGATAGTCGGAAATCGGAAATAATCGGGAAAGATAATTATTAGTTAATAATTAATTTGTGTTTACTCGCAGCTTCGCTCGCACGCGCAAACCATAAGATCCAGCAGTTTAATTGAAAATCCGTGATTTTATTAAATCGCCATGGGAATTCCTAAAAACGTGGTTTTCATTCACGTTTACAATACAACAATAAATTAAAGAAATCAAAAACCTAGAAATAAAAAGCCTTAATAGGGCCAAACAACTTTTTTACCGACACTAATCTGTCCGCGACATTTTTCAAACAATTGCAGATTTTTGTAAGTGAACATGGTTTTTCTGTAATTTAATAGATGGTGTACATGAATACATGTCATCCTACGCAAGTCCAATCTATTAAACCGTGAAATATCTTGTTGGAAGTACGATTTTTTGGTAACGCAGGAGACAATTTTGGTAACGCAGGAGACGCCCAAAGTGACTGTAAAATTGTTGATTGACCCAATAAATACTAAAAAGAAGAAAACAAGTCTAGTGGGCTAGAACTAAGTAGCTAACTTAAAGTTCAACAGTCGGGACCCATTAGGTACAGTCAGCGTCAAAAGTAGCGGATCACTTTTTTTTTCTGTCGCATTGACAAATTGACAATCTTGCATGGCGTTTAGTACGTGGCTGTAAAACGACAAAATACGAAAGTGTATAGCTACTTTTGATGCTGACTGTACTAGGTAAGATTTTTTGAGCTGGTCACGATTTGAATGGTTCTAGCCCACTGGACTTGTTTTCTTCTTTTTAGTATTTTTTAAGGCAGTAATGTTTTTGATTTTAAAATTTACTTTTTTATTTCACACTTTTTTGACATTTCTGTGAAAATGGTACTAGATTAAAACTATTATAACCCATATATATTTAGAATGGGCGAATCATTAGCTTTCATTGGATACCCTACTCGATAGGTTAGAATATTTTTTTATAACCTCATCAACACAAATCAAATGGCGTATCATTTATCAAAATCAGTTCAGCCGTTTAGTAGTTACGAGAGGACATAGGAATAGACGTAGATACATACATACGGTTCAAACGCATAACCCTCCTTCTTCGCAGTCGGGTAACAACCGTGCCTTTCAAGACCCAGCGGCCAGCGGTTGAGATTTCAAGCATTCATCTCGATGTAGCCTAATATGTTATTCTGATTGTCAAGGGCAGACCTCTTGAGGGAGGTTTGACCTTAAAGGAGGCCTAGTAAGTTATTCTTTGAGTAAAACAAATAGACGTTTTAACAATTTTTTTAATTAAAATTGAACACAAAAAAATAACAGGCCTAGTTGACAAAATTAAAAGTAAAAGTATTACGAGAATCTCAGGTAGTAAGTTCAAGCGATTTTATTGAGATCGGTTCTGATTATTCGGTCTATCTGGCCTACACTTCCCTGGAGTCGGAGAGAAGAACCCGGAGCGAAGAGGCTGGCCACAGCAGGGGGGCCTGGTCCAGCTGAGTGGTCGTCGGTGCCGAGGTCAAAAGGGGCCTTAGGGCGGCAGGACGAGCAGCCTGGACAAGTGTTCCACGCCGGAACGATCAGGGTCTTGGACGAGCCAGGAAGGATGTGCAGTACTCCGGAAGTTAAGGCCGTCAGGGCTTAGTGTCAGGTTAGGGCGTAAAGGGGCCGCCTGAGCCGTGAGAGCTGTAGCCGAACGGAGCTTTGAAAGTTGTAGCCGTGCAGAGCGGAGAAAGCTGTAGCCGTACGGAGCTTGTAAGCCGTACGAAGGTTTGTAAGCCGTACAAAGGTTTGTAAGCCGTACAAAGGTTTGGAAGTTGAAGCCGTACGGAGGTGCCCTGTAAATTAGGTGGTGTCAGTTGTGGTCCAGTGCTAGATTGTTTGCCAGTCACTCCTCTGCAGCGATGCACCAACTCTAGGGTGAGCTGAATTGCAGTGAGTGGCAAGGACAATCATACGGAGTTACAGGCAGGCAAAGGAAAGTGATTCTAGTTTTATATAATTATTTAAAAAAAACAAAAGGTAAAAATAAATAGCCTAAGTGACCGTTTAAAATTTGAAATACAACAGTTCACTAAATAACCGTTAGAAGATTACATTTGAAATTAAACGTCACTTAGCTGAGTTTGAATTTATTTTAACACCGGTACGCATCCGTTGCATAAAAGTAATAAGTTTTAATATTAGAAATAATCTTGCGAATAAAAGATCAGCACAACTTTGACATGACTTTTATAAATAACGTTTCCTTGACATAGAACAGAAAAAGACAAACCATAGACAAACATAAATCGAAACAAACCTATTAGCACAATAAAATAATCTAACACTCCTCCTCGATTATAAATGTAATGATTTAAATCTGAACATTTACAATCGCACTATAACGGCTGCAAAGTAAATAACATTAAATGTATAGCATTCGCTAAAGTAATAAAACTGTAAAAGAAATAGTGTCTATCATTAACACATTAATTATACTAGCTCCTCCTTAATTTGGAACGCATATTCTTATAAAAGTAATAAGAAATATTATATATTAACTAGTGTACAGACAACAAATTCCTGTTATGAGTAAATTTTTCTGCAGACAATATCTTAGTAAACATATCAGCTGCATTATTATATGAGTCGACATGGTATAAAGCAATGGTTTTATTTCTAATTAAATCTTTGACAAAGTGATATTTAATATCAATATGCTTTGCACGTTTGCTATTTTCATAGCTATTTGACATGGCAATAGCTCCCATGTTGTCTACATAAACTATAGGTATCAAACACTCACCAAAGTCTCTCGCTAGTCCTTTGATGTTTATTACCTCACTGCACGTAGTTGCCAGTGCTATATATTCTGCTTCGGCTGTAGAAAGCGCGACGCTATTCTGTTTCCGTGAAAACCATCCAATGACATTTCCACAATACATTATCACACATCCACTCATACTTTTCCTGTCTATTTTCTGACTTGCCCAATCGGCATCTGAGTAGGCTTCGATAGTGTAACTGTCACTATCTTTCTTGTAGTTCAGTCCATAATCTTTCGTTTGTTTCATATATCTCAGAATCCTTTTCGCTTGTTTCCAGCATTCAATATTCGGTTTATCTAAAAATTGACTTAAGTAGGATACTGCATAACTGATATCCGGCCTTGACACTGTTGCTAAAAACATTAAGCTCCCAATTATTTCTCTGTACGGAACATCTATTACTTCAGTAGTTTCTGTTATTTGTATATCCTTTTCCATAGGTGTCTTAACTCCGTTGCATTCAGTCATATTAAATTTCTCTAACATTTTTTCTATTTGTTTGCTTTGATTTATTTTCATTCCATTTTCATCTCTAGTAATTTCCATTCCAAGAAATTTGTTAATCATTCCCAAGTCTTTTGCATTAAATTCTTGAAATAACATCATCTTTACTTTCTTTATTTCTTCCTCTTCTCCTGTCAGCAGTATGTCATCGACAAATACTAAAAACCATACTTTGCTGTTATAATATAAGCAAAAATCATGTTGAGACCTTTTTAGTCCCACGTTGTTTAATAAGAAATCATTAAGCCTTTCATTCCAGCATTTTGGACTTTCTTTCAATCCGTATAAGCTTCTTTTTAACTTCAATATTTTATTCTTCTCAACCTTTACTCCTTTCGGTACTTTTATATATACTTCATTTTCCAACACTCCATTCAAAAAAGCTGTAGGTATATCTAATTGACATATACCATAATTCTTTCTTACTGCATGTGCTAACAGCATTCTAATTGTATTCATCCTTGCTACCGGTGAATAATTGTTTCCGAAATAGCTCTCCTTTTGCTGAAAACCTTTTGCTACTAATCTAGCCTTCTTTAGTCCGTTTTCTTTAGTCCTAAACACCCATTTCGTATCAATTGCCTTTTTGCCTTTAGCTTCTACTGCTTCCCAGGTTTGTAATTTTCTAGTGAATTAATTTCTTTTTGTATTGCTTCTTCCCATTCTTGTCTTTAATCGCTTCTTCATAAACTACAGGATCTTCTGAACTTATTAAACAGTATGCCATGTAAACTTCATAGTCATTCAAATGTTTTGGTTTATTTATTTTTCTTCCTGATCCATCATATCATTTGAACATAAATGAAATATGTCTTCTTCTGTTGTAGTCTTAATTTCACTTCCATTATTTTCTTCCTCATTACGTCTGTTTATATTTTCATTATTTGTCTCGATTCCAATATTTTCATTTTCATTCTCATTTACTGATGTTTTTCCATTATTTATTTCGACTTCTTCTTCTTCATCATCATTATTTATATACGGTAAGAACTTAGTCTGTTTTACTTCTGTCTTTTCATTTTTGTATACAATTTCGTTTTCATTAAATTTTACATCTGTAGATATAATTACTTTATTCGCTGTTGGATCATATAGTCTATATCCCGAGCCAGAGTATCCAACCATTATTAACTTCTTAGCTCTTGGCTCTAACTTTCTTGGTTTAGGTAATGTGACAGCCCATGCTTGGCTGCCGAAAACTCTCAGTTTTGACAAGTTATTATGACCATGCCATAACATTAATGGTGTTTTTCCATTTAATGCTGCAGTCGGACTTCTATTTATCTCATATGCAGATGTCATTACTGCTTCGCTCCATAATTCTTTCGGTAATTTAGTCTCAATTAGTTTTGTTCTCACTTTATTTAATATTGTACGGTTCATTCTCTCTGAAGTTCCATTTTGCTGGGGCGTGTAGGGAGTTGTATATTCTATTTGTATTCCCTTATTTGTACAGTAATTTTTGAAGTTGTTTGAATTAAATTCGCCCCCATTATCTAGTCTTAATCTTTTTGTTTTTAGTCCGAATTGTGTTCTTATAAGCTTTATGTAGTTTATTATATTGCTTTCAGCTTCATCTTTAGTTTTCAGTAAACGTACCACAAGGTAATGTGAATAGTCATCAATAAGTACTTGAAAGTATTTAAAGCCATATATGCTAGTGGGTTCTATGGGTCCACATATGTCGGAATGTATTAAATCTCCAATTTGTTTACTGTTGCTTTTCTGATAATAGAAGCTTCTCCTTGTGCTTTTTCCTTCAATACAGGTATCGCATATCTTCTCTGGTACAGGTAAGTTTAAAAGTTTCAAATCATTGTAGTTTATATGACCAAGTCTTTTGTGCCATATATCGCTGTTGCTGTTTGCAATATGAGCTTCTTCAATATTCAAGTCAAGTTTCAGTGTGTACAAGTTATTACTTTTATTACCTTTAATACATATGTTTTCTTTCCGTATTGTAACATTGTTGTTAGTAAAAGTGATGTTAAAACCTTTTTCTGTTAGCTTGTTAATGGATAATAAATTATGTCGCAATCCATCTACTAATAATACTTCAATTTCAATTTGTAATGGTCGTGAACATTGGTAATCAACTGTTAAGATGCCTTTTCTTCGAGCAATTAGGACCTGTCCATTTGCTATTTGTATTTTTATTGGTGTTGATAGTTCTGTTATATTAGTTATATATTTTTCACATTCTTTCTTTACCATATGGTTTGTTGCACCTGAATCTAATATGAAATTATCTGTATTTTCAATTGCGGCCATTGCTATAAATGATAATTTATCTTTCGAGTTGTGTGGGCTTTGACTTTGACCTCTATATGTACCTCTGTATGCTCTTCCTCGGTATGATCTTCCTCTTTATGAGTTTTGGCCTCTATGCACAGTACGACCTCTTTGTTGGTTATAATTGTTGTAGTTGTTACTAAAGCAATCGGTTGCTTTGTGGCCTCTTTTGCCACACTTAAAGCAGGCCATGAATGTCACCTCAGGCATTGTTTCTTTGCCGCTATTTTTAAGTTCGGCATCTAATAGTCGGGCTTTTACAAAGTCTTGACTTAATTCTTTGTCTACGCTCATAGTCTCTAGAGTAGTAATAACTGTTTCATATGAATCTGGTAAAGTAAGTAATAAATGAGCTACCTTGTCACTTTCGTCCAGCTTACAGCCCGCAGCTTCCATCTCGCTAAGGATCGAGTCAAATTTCAAGAAATGATCTTGTAAGTTACCCGTACATTTTAATGATAGTAGTTTCTTCTTGAGGTGTAACTTATTAAATACGCTTTTCCGTTCAAATATTTCTTCTTACTTTGAAATCATTTCTTTACTCGTTTCTGCCTTTTTAATAATGTCCAGATATTTGTCGGATACATATTGTACGATCGTGGATTTTGCTTTCGCATCTTGAAGTAGAAATTTTTCCTTATCTTTTGGAGGATCATCCTTTAAAATTGTTGCAATGCCTTTTTCTTCTAATAATATTTTAATTCTAAATTTCCAATTTGAAAAATTTTGCTTTTCGTCAAGTTGGGGCATTACCATGGAAGCCATTCTTTTGTTTTACCGTTTCAATTTTTATCAATTTATTTTACCTGAAAATTACAAAATACTCCGACTATTTTTTCTGAGCCATTTTTCCGACCGATTATCGCATTGTTATTTCATTTTAAACCCATAACCTTTTAATATTAGAAATAATCTTGCGAATAAAAGATCAGCACAACTTTGACATGACTTTTATAAATAACGTTTCCTTGACATTAACAGAAAAAGACAAACCATAGACAAACATAAATCGAAACAAACCTATTAGCACAATAAAATAATCTAACAATAAGCATTAACATAGTCTGAGTTTTAACAACGGATGAGAGAAATTTAACAAGTGTTAAAATTATTAAGTATAAGAAATGTTTGAAATAAAAAGATTCCCTGCCAGGGGAAGCCTTCAGTTCAATTACACAAAGTTAAATTATAAAGAAATAATTATAATAAAAAACACAGAAAAACACAAGAGTTAAATATCGGAGAACTTACCAAGTCTGGGCGTATGGAGCTTTCGAGGAAGCTGTTTAGTGTAGTGTGAGCTGTTGAATGTGTTTACAGCTGTGCTTCAGCTTTTAAGGGCGAGAATATTACAGTTAGAATTCCCCCGGTCCACAGCTGATCGACAGCACCCCCCTTGGCCGACAAAAACGGTCAAGGGTGAGTTGGTCATAGATATATTTAGTCGTACAAACTCGTGTAGTAAATGAGTGTAATTAAAATGCCTACTTTTAAAAATAAATAAGTAAATAATAAATAAAATATTAAATACATATTATTACGTAAATAAATAAGTCAGAGAAAACTACGGATGGCGACCTCTAGAGTTCGTCCGCCATTCTGCTCAGAGATCCCTTATTGAAGTAAGCGCCCATCTAGCTTACACTGAGCTAACTAAGATGTCAGCGATCGCCTGTGTGCATTGTGACAGTACGCCCCGTCCCTCCAAAAAGAATTTGAGCCTCATAGCAAATTTCGTTAAAAGAAATAAAATACCCTATGACATAACGCTTACATACGTCGTCTCTCATACTATGATCATACTTCTACTCTCATGGCGGGTCAAACAACAACAGAGGCTTGTTGACCCTTATGTCAAAGGGATAAATGTGTTAATGGAAGGTGGACGTTGTATGCATTCATAAAAATATATAGACAATTAATAAATCTGTTGATTGAAATTACCATCCGTTCCAATCATTAGAGTTTTGAATTACAGAGGCTAAGGGCATATTTACGTGTTACCAACCGCACGGGTTCCGTAATTCAAATTTTTAAAATTACTTTTTAACGAGTAAGTTCTCGGTTAAAGGCTTAAGGACAGATCAATTAATATTATAATAATAGTGGCGGACCGCGACAAAGATTATACTAGTTAGCGTGTACCAAGTATATATCGATGGTGGAAGTCTCAATTGACGTAAGGGACAAAATGCTACTTTTCAGGAGAGCGAAAAGTCTTGAATTTTCTTGCTTTTCAACGTGAAACTATAGACATTTTCGTAAAAAGCTTAATAAGAAAAATAGCTGTCCCTTACGCCCGTGACATACGGGTGTCATAGCCCCTTACACCCATAAACCGTAAATAAATAAATAATGTAGTAACCGATTTTTGGTCTTATAGGACATTTTATATTTTATTTGCTACATATTTGGACGTAAGTTCCTGTAGAAAAATTAAAAAAAGTAGTGAATTAACTCAAAGAACCACTTTAATTATTTAAAATAACGCGCAAAAGCCATAATTTTGCACGTAAATATGTAATTTGTAACATTTTCTTTAAATGGACATTATAAGTTAAAAGTTAAATAAAACTCAAATAAATTTTATAACGTTTTAAACTTTCGTGATTCTCACTCATAGTCAAAATACCACCAACGGGACTTATCACGCTAACACACACGAGTAATATTTACCTCGACGTTTCGGCAACATTGCAGTGGCCGTGGTCACGAGTGGACTGAAGTGTGGGGTGTCAAGTCTGCCTAGCAGCGCGAGTCCTTCGAACTACCCGCACTTGATCACTAATAGTACCAGCACTCGTATCACGAACTACCCGCAATTGGTGATTTTTATTTGTCACCCCATCACACCGACTCACAACACTCATCCCGACGTCGACACTTATTAATAACAGGATTCCACGAAGATGAAAGCTTATATCCATCGTCCCGGTTGACATTTTTATGCTTTTTTATTTCAACTGAAGTACCATTCTTGAGTAGAAATGACGTTCCGTGGACAGAATTTTGGGATTGTGAAGCTCAATCCAGTGGTTTGGTCCTGACTCCAACAAATGCTCGGCTATGGCTGACTTGTTTGTTTATAGCTGAGAGGGTCAAGGAAGATATTGCAGCTGTTAAAAATCGCCAAGTAAATAAGTTTTTATCCCGGAAAATAGCATAGTTAGCGATAAACGAACTGATGATGTTGTTGATGACGATGATGATGAAATGATTTTCACTACCACCACTGGCGTACTAACTCTGCTTGCTTGCATTATTGCTTACATGCTTGCTTGCTTGATTGCATGCTTGCTTGCATGTTTGATTGCATGCTTGCTTGCACTATTTCTTGCACATTTGGGAGTATTCTTGCTTGATTTGTTGTTTGCATGCATGCTTGCCTTCTGGCTTCACGCTTGCTTGCATGCATGCTTGCACTATTTATGCTTCCTCTAACACACTGATTGCAGCTGTGAGGGAGTGGGACGCCAGCCCGCTTCATGAGCGCTGGAGGAGATACCATAGACCGGTCATCGCGGGATCGGGGTAACCCGCGATGTTCATCTAACCCAGGCCGATAAAATTGCATGTTTGTTGATTTGATTGACAAAATTACATGCTCACTTGCAAGCCTGCTTAGGTGGTTGCTTAGGTACATGCTTGCTTGCTTGCTTGCTTGCATGCTTTCTTGCACGCTTGCTTGCACTATTTCTTGCACATTTGGGAGTATGTATGCTTGCTTGAGTTGTTGTTTCAATCACTACAAGTTCTAAAAACCATCTGTTTTGATGCCTCCTACGACCTAACATTAACAAGGTATTTTAATGAACTAAAAGAAGCAAGCAAGGTATTTTACTTTAAGTGCCCCTTACACCCATAAAGTAACCTCAATTTTTAAAATGTCTGTTTGTTACTGTCCCTTACGACTAACAATTTACTCTAGTTTTAGCTTTTGATGTCCCTTACGCCCATAAGAGTATTCCTTATTTTATAAGTTGCTGTTGTTTAATGCCCCTTACGACGTACCAATTACACCTTTTTTTTAAATGTCTGTTTGCTACTGCCCCTTACGAGCCGACAATTTACTCTAGCTCTTGCTTTTTATACCCTTACGCCCATAAAAGTATTTATTATTTTATAAATTGCTGTTTTTAATGTCCCTTACGACGTTCCGATTATACCATTTTTAACCCTCAACATACCATAATAATTATACAGCCAATTATTATTATGTATGCATCATCATCTCGGCCTATATACGTCCCACTGCTGGGCACAGGCTTCCTTTATTAGGATCTGTCAGGACAGCTTAAAATAAACAAAGTAGCTAAGAGAAATTTACCTCAACATCCTTGACTGAAATTCCATTACGGAAATGTTAGCTCGACGTCAAGCCATTAGGGGATCCATCAACTTAATCTTCTTTTTTTGTTTTGCTTTTGGCATCTTATAAAAAAATACGCGCGTTGACAAAGAACAAACGTAGGCAATCAAATACGTCCTCCGTGTTTGACGTGTCTGACACGACTGACCGAATGTGCAATGCGCAAACGCTCGGCGCGTGGAAGGTAGGTAGACGCGTTAGTATTTTGATGTTAGGTACAAGAAATAGGTACAGGCGGTAAGGTTACGCCCAACAACTTCTTGCTTTTTTATCTTATTCGTTATAAAATGTGGGGTGTAAAGGGCAATGAAACAATAATTGACCCATACGCCCTTTTATTATATTTGTTGGGTTTTTTTTTAACGACATGAGCCGAGTCGTAAAGGACATATGAGACTGCCACAGCCCCTTACGACCCAAATATTAAAAAAATAATACATTTACGCCATTTTTCAGCTCAAATATTTTATATCATGTCCCTTAAGCTATTTTATTTTAAAATAATAAATGTTGATAACAGCAAAAGTAAGGGGCGTATCGTACTTGAATACTACCAATCGACAGAGAAAAAAAAACTCTAATTTTCTATGTTTAAAAGTGATTTTCGGTATTTTGTCCCTTACGCCAATTGAGACTTCCACCATCGATATGTACTCGCTATAAGATTTAAAGAAAATAATAGTGCAAAAGGTGCAGCTATTATACGTGCGCGCGGAGGCGGCGCGCTGGAATGACTCGATTCTATAAATAGAACCGTGCGTCTAAGTGATAAGGGAGTGTGATAAGGGAAAAAATAAATTAAGACGCGTGCGCATTCGACGGTGCTAAACGGAGACTGAAGTGACGGCGCGCGACAGCTGATCGCCCGTCCAGATGCATTATGTAATTAGTACATTGAAAAGGAAGCAAGTGTGAAGCATATAAACAATTAATTAATCTGTGATTGGAATTACCATCCGTCCCAATCATTAGAGCTTTGAATTACAGAGGTTAAGGGCATATTTAACGTGTTACCAACCGCACGATTCCGTAATCCAAAATATTAAAATACTTTTTAACGAGTTGCAAGTTCTCGGGTAAGGGCTTAGGACAGATTAATTAATATTATTGCAATTATAGATTGACCGCGAGAGGGCCTAACGAAGTATTAAGTACAATATTTCAATTGTTAAGCACGCGAGTTATCAGATTAAAAGAAGGTAATAACAAAAGAGATGAGACTAGGATTTGTCTGCGCGCGGATGCGCAGCGCTAATAAGTTAATTTAAGTATAAATAAATAGAATTGGGCGTCTAGGTACGTAATAAGAAGTGAGATAAGAGGTTTTAAAAAATAACATGCTTGCGCATGAGCCGGAGTTAAACATGGCTGAGTGGAAAGCGATGCGTGTGACTGCTGTTCTAGGTGCATTTAAATGTAGGTAAACAACCTTGCTAGGCAAGTAATTAGGTTGTTTATCATTTATTTAGCTTGCGCGGTTACTACCTGCGCTTGAGGAGCGGTAAGTAGTAATTCCATGGCAGAGCATAGTTACGAAATACCGCAGTTAATATAAGTACCCTAATCTATTTTATAAAAAGCGTAAACCTGTCTGTTCGCGATCGAAGTATAATGATCTCTAAGCAGGGAACAGACGTCGAAAATAGAGAGCACACGCATAATATATAAGAAATAAGAGATAACTGGTTTTATTAACTCTGCGACCAGTTGATTTTTAGCAAGCACTCGAGTAGTATGATATGAATGTTGTGAGTTGGATGGTGGTTTGTGTAGTTGTATGCCAGATGTGGTATTTCTTCGACACAAAGTACCTAAATTTAACTCTCCGTATGTTACAGTGCTATTAAATTAACAAGTAGGACACAAGAAATAATAGTGTTGTGTATCTCCCAGTAATGTTCGAATGTAAAATAAATTAAGAGACCGCGTTGAAGTTAATTTAAGTTAATAATAAAGTTTGGAAAAAAAAAATTCAGTGTGTTTACCGAGATACTGATAAACTGATTTTGATGAAAGATCTAAATAGTGTTCAGATATTTTAAAAATATAGAAATATCGTTGCTTTTCTATAAAATTGTAGGTATTTCAAATACGTTATATTAAAAATGATTTAGAATTTCAAATTCAGTGGTTGGCAGTCACTAAATTTAAAATAACTGTTTCACTTGAAGCAGCGGTGAACAATATTAGTGAAAGCATAACTGGCGTCAGTTACGGTTAAATTTGACTTGATGAAAACTAGTAGGTAGAATTTGAATTGAACCGTTAACGTATTTGAATTTAGTTAATGCAACAATATTTAGTTAACTTTAGGGTATAGCTGAAATTGTCGTTGAGATTTGAATTTTAAAAACGCCGTCCGTTTCAACTGTGGCAAGTGACAGTTGAAATTCAAATAGGCCGTTGACGGGAAAGTGGTCAAAGGTCGGCAGAGTATTTGAATTTAAAGATAACGGTAAAGCAGTTTAAAAAATTAGAGTTATTAAAAGAAAGAAAAAAAACTATTAAATGAACCACTTAAGGGATCTCGGTAACTGAAACACTGGTTATGCCTATTATTCGCCTCTTACGAATTCCTAGACGGGGAATGGTGTTATTCTAAGCCCCGACCACCATACAGGGGCGAGAAAACAGGGTACTTACTGCGAGATACACAGAACACACAAGATACACAATAAATTCAGTTTGCACACCCTCTGCAATTCTAGGCGATAGAAAAACTATTCAGGCTTTTCAATAATAGTTATCTGTTCACTGTCAAGGGCAGACCTCTTGAGGGGAGGTTTGACCTTAAAGGAGGCCTAGTAAGTTATTCCTTGAGTAAAACAATAAGACGTTTTTAACAATTTTTTAATTAAAATTGAAAACAAAAAAATAACAGGCCTAGTTTGACAAAATTAAAAGTAAAAGTATTACGAGAATCTCAGGTAGTAGTTCAAGCGATTTTATTGAGAGGTGGTTCTGATTATTCGGTCTCTCTGGCCTACACTTCCCTGGAGTCGGAGAGAAGAACCCGGAGCGAAGAGGCTGGCCACAGCAGGGGGCATGGTCCAGCTGAGTGGTCGTCGGTGCCGAGGTCAAAAGGGGCCTTAGGGCGGCAGGACGAGCAGCCTGGACAAGTGTTCCACGCCGGAACGATCAGGGTCTTGGACGAGCCAGGAAGGATGTGCAGTACTCCGGAAGTTAAGGCCGTCAGGGCTTAGTGTCAGGTTAGGGCGTAAAGGGGCCGCCTGAGCCGTGAGAGCTGTAGCCGAACGGAGCTTTGAAAGTTGTAGCCGTGCAGAGCGGAGAAAGCTGTAGCCGTACGGAGCTTGTAAGCCGTACGAAGGTTTGTAAGCCGTACAAAGGTTGTAAGCCGTACAAAGGTTTGGAAGTTGAAGCCGTACGGAGGTGCCCTGTAAATTAGGTGGTGTCAGTTGTGATCCAGTGCTGGATTGTTTGCCAGTCACTCCTCTGCAGCGATGCACCAACTCTTAGGGCGAGCTGAATTGCAGTGAGTGGCAAGGACAATCATACGGAGTTACAGGCAGGCAAAGGAAAATGATTCTAGTTTTATATAATTATTTAAAAAAACAAAAGGTAAAAATAAATAGCCTAAGTGACCGTTAAAATTTGAAATACAACAGTTCACTAAATAACCGTTAGAAGATTACATTTGAAATTAAACGTTACTTAGCTGAGTTTGAATTTATTTTAACACCGGTACGCATCCGTTGCATAAAAGTAATAAGCATTAACATAGGTTCTGAGTTTATAACAACGGATGAGAGAAATTAACAAGTGTTAAAATATTAAGTATAAGAAATGTTTGAAATAAAAGATTCCCTGGCCAGGGGAAGCCTTCAGTTCAATTACACAAAGTTAAATTATAAAGAAAATAATTATAATAAAATACACAGAAAAACACAAAAGTTAAATATCGGAGAACTTACCAAGTCTGGGCGTATGGAGCTTTCGAGGGAGCTGTTTAGTGTAGTATGAGCTGTTGAATGTGTGTTTTACAGCTGTGCTTCAGCTTTTAAGGGCGAGAATATTACAGTTAGAATTCCCCCGGTCACAGCTGATCGACAGCACCCCCCTTGGCCGACAAAAACGGTCAAGGGTGAGTTGGTTATAGATATATTTAGTCGTACAAACTCGTGTAGTAAATGAGTGTAATAAAATGCCTACTTTTATAAAATAAATAAGTAAATAATAAATAAAATTAAATACATATTATTACGTAAATAAATGAATCAAGTGAAAACTACGGTGGCGACCTCTAGAGTTCGTTCGCCATTCTGCTCAGAGATCCCTTATTGAGGAAAGCGCCATCTAGCTTGAGCTGAGCTAACTAAGATGTCAGCGATCGCCTATGTGCATCGTGACAAAGCATAAAAGCCAGTATATTACAACAAAGAGGAGTGAGTGATAAAACATCTCGTCATGTCACTCTGACGCAGTTTTGATAGTATCGATCTACAAATCGTCTCTACGTCTGCTCGTCTACTCTCTACGTCTCTACTTTGAAAGAATCTCATATCTCAAATCAATATGTCAACAAAATTGATC